>NW_026855702.1:0-123163 GCF_026571515.1 Ruditapes philippinarum | reverse complement strand
TATGCTTGATAACCATTCAGTGTCTTTCGTAAAAAAAAACAACAAATATGAAACAACAATAAAATTAATTGACTATGTTGAAGAAAAACTTGAAAGCCTGTGGTGTCAATCATCCGGAAATGATAATATTATTTTGTTAAATCATCTTCCTATAGATATACATCTACAAGTAAAATTGAACCTTTCTTATTTCAAAGTTTCGTTATTGTACACTTTTTGTACAAAACTATTATATTTTGAAAACATATCTTCAAATATAACGCATATGGATGGTTGAATTCCCAAAGAAAGAAATAACTGGGTATTCTTTAAATCATGCACGTGGAATTGTGTTGATTTTTAGTATTTTCATGAAATGATACACAATCTTTTTTATCGAAAATATAAGATGACCTTGAACTTCTTCAGAACATGAGAAAATTAAAAAGATACTAGCGTGACAATATAATTAAGATAATAACATGTTTAATATCAAAATTGTGTGATGTATTAAGAAACATGCCCCATGCTTATTAGGGCAAAATTAATTCAAATGATTTATAGGACTTTAAAGTTCATATTATTATTTTCATCTAATAAATTATTTACAATGGAATTGTCCTATATTTTAAGGACGTATGTACTTTAAATATATAGGACAAAGAAGACAACTACAAACATTTAATGACAAATGTACATGAGCTTAAATGTCAATATTTGAAACTCTTAGAAAAATATTAATATTATAATGAAATTATGTAATTAGTTTACCACGGCCTTAACACTTTCCGTCCTTCATGGTATTATTATTAACTGTAATTGTTTTCACTTAAAGTGGCATTATGCTCATTCTTTCACAGTTGGATGAGATTAAATAGTTGTATATTTCAAAAGACTGACTATTTTAATGGCAATTGAACAATAATTGATTATTACAAATGTTCAGGATAAATGTAAAAACTGCCTATAAAATATAAAAAGATTGCCCCACTCTTTTTATAAATTGAACATCACCGATAATTTCTGAAGGATATTTTCAGGTATTTATGTGGGTCACATGGGTAATGAATTACTCAGGTGACAGTTGTTATTAAATTGGACACAAATATAACAAAAAGTAAAATTTAACATAACCTGAAAACACACCATTTACTTTTGGATTGGCATAATGTCACTTTAAACATAATACGTTAATTCTTTTAATTATATAATTATATACATGTACATCAATAGCCATATAAATAATTTCCGATCAAGTAAAAAGGACATCACAAAAACAACATTACAACACCAATTCCCCGATTAAAACCATCTTTCAAAAAATGCTTTATACTAGATACAAAATACACACATATACTTTTTCATTCAATGTTGACTTTATAAAAGAAATTTTAAATGCTGATATCTTTTTCATTTTTTTGTAGTTGTATTGTTAGCATGTTACTAAAAGCATGTTCAACTTCCGTTAAGTTGTTCGATTTGATTTCAGCACATCCATAACACACCAAAACAAAGTACCCTACTATCCCTGAAAAGACAATTGTAACTGTATAACGTTCTTATAGGTTTATTTGTTAACGAACGAAACATTTTTATACTTTATGCATGAATTAATCCATTTGGAACGCCTTGTTAATAGCTTATATTGTTTCCTTTTCTAACATTGCTTATTTAGTGTTGTTCTTTTGTATGTCAACATCTTTAATATATCTTTAGAGAAGGCATTCGTAAACTGCCATTGCCTTTTACACCATAATTATTGTCAGTTATTGCTTACATTTTAATTTGCTATTTTGAAGCTGTTTGATCCAGGCTTTGCATGCAACGGTTTTCTCGTAACGATTTGCAGCATAAACAACACATTGCATACAGATTGCTTTGATTTGTAAGAATTATGATTTATCTTTGAATAAATCATTGTTAATTCAGTTTAACAGTGGACAAAGCATGATTGAATTGTTTTATATATTTTGTTGCAAATTCCTAAGAAGAGCAATAATTTGCTATAACATTCTTCAAACGTGATATGATGGTCACGTGTCAGGTATTGTAATATTAAGTATAAATATTGTCAGCCGTATTTAAATCACGATGTTAACAATTATATCACTTAACTAGCAGTGTAATGTTTTTACACTTTCGTACGTAATATGAGAATAACGATCGCTTATATATGTGCAATCACATCCAAAATATTGGAATTCTCTGGAAACTGCCACGACAAACCTGCATTGATACAGTAATATAATACTAAATTTTACACCTTCATTAACAGGTTATTCAATTACCTACCTACTTGGACCAATATTTTTAACTATTTTTAACTTTCAAAGTAGAACAAATGATAATAGTGTAATTTTATTGACCTTTAAACATCCAATGTCTGAATGGTTATTCAGTCTGTTTATATAAGTATATCATTGTTGAACAATCAAGATATTTCACTGCTTTTTCATCAGGCAGTATTCAGAAAAAATACAAATAACAACAGTGAAATAATAGTAACATTTACATGTTACTGACTTTGACTATTACGTATAAGTTGCTTTGGTATTATATTTTCATTTAATTGACTAACTTTCAATGTATGTGTATTTATTTATTTATTTATTTATTTATTTATTTATTTATTTATTTATTTAAATACAAAAAATATGAATGATTGAATGAATTAATTAACAAACAAATTAAATAAACAATATAGAAATGTTTTATTTAGCTTTTAAAAATGACTTGTATACAAGTAAAATGACTTAAAACCATCTTTCAAAAAATGCTTTATACTAGATACAAAATACACGCATATTCTTTTGCATTCAACGTTGACTTTATAAAAGAAATTTTAAATGCTGATAACTTTTTCACTTGTTTATAGTTATATGGTTGGCATGTTACTAAAAGCATGTTCAACTTCCGTTAAGTTGTTCGATTTGATTTCAGCACATCTATAACACACCAAAACAAAGTACCCTACTATCCCTGAAAAGACAATTGTAACTGTATAACGTTATTATAGGTTTATTTGTTAACGAACGAAACATTTTTATACTTTATGCATGAATTAATCAATTTGGAACGCCTTGTTAATAGCTTATATTGTTTCATTTTCTAACATTGCTTATTTAGTGTTGTTCTTTTGTATGTCAACATCTTTAATATATCTTTAGAGAAGTCATTCGTAAACTGCCATTGCCTTTTACACCATAATCATTGCCAGTTACATGTATTAGTTACATTTGAATTTGCTAATTTTGAAGCTGTTTGATCCAGGCTTTGCATGTAACGTTTTTCTCGTAACGATTTGCAGCATAAACAACACATTGCATACAGTAAGCTTTGACATGTAAGAATAATGATTTATTTTTGAAATAAATAATTGTTGTTCAGTTTAAAAGTGACAAACATGATTGACACTGTTTCATATATTTGTGCAAATTCTAAGAAGAGCAATACTATGCTTTAACATCTTCAAACGTGATAATATGTTCACGTGTCAGTATTGTAATATTAAAGTATAAATATGTCAGGCGCGTATTTAAATCACCGTGTTAACAATATATATCACTTAACTAGCAGTGTAAATGTTTTACACCTTGCATACGTAATATGACAGAATAATAGATCACATTCTAATGTACAATCCACAGTCCAAATCAGTGGAATTACTCTGAACACAACACGACAAACCTTTGCATGAAGACAGTACTGTATGCGAATTTACCTTTCATTAACAATTATTCATTACCTGTACCTACTTGGGACCATACTTTTAGCTATTTTTAACTTTCAAAGTAGAACAAGTGATAAAAATGCAATTTTATTGACCTTTTAACATCCAATGTCTGAATGATTATTCAGTATGTTTATATAAGTATATCATTGTTGAACAATAAAGATGTTTAATTGCTTTTTTACCATTTTATCATACCGGCAATAATAAAAAATAACAAATAACGAAAGTGTAATAATTGTAACTTTTACATGTTACATAATTTGAATGTTTCGTATAAGTAAGTTGCTTTGGTATAATATTTTCATTTAATTGACTATTTTCGATGTATGTGTATTTATCTAATTAATAAATAAATTAATTAATTAATTAATTAATTAATTAATTAATTGACTAATTAATTAATTTATTTATTTATCTATTTATTTATTTATTTAATATTTAAATACAAAATTTAATCAATTAATTTATAAAAAAATAATCAAGCAATGTTTTATTCAGCATTTAAAGTGACTTTTATACGTTATGGCCACACACAAGTGAATAGGCTATTCTTTCATACGGGTCCAAGTTTAAACATAATATACGGTCGTCATTAAATAGATCGTGTTAATCAGTACAAATGCAATACAATTTACGACATATTCGTCTTTCCCTGATTTTATACTACAATCCTTATTAATCTATACCATTCGTTATTATATTGAATTACTGGGCGAAAATTAAGTTTATCCATTTACGATTTTATAGCTTCAAAAATCGGTATGACTGTTTGTCGGTTGGTAGGCCTATTTTATGAACAATTTAAGAGAAGGAACAACACTTGTATTAATTATCTTATTTTACTTTTAATTTTACTTCTGATTCTACGTTGATGTGTAGGAAATCTCGAAGAATATGTAGAACATGCAAATAAAAATAAACTTTTATGTTTTTAGTCAAGCAACCCATCGATTGTGATGATAATTTATCAAGGATATCAAAATTGTCCTGTTTGTTTGTTTGATTGGGTTAAACGTCGCACCGACACAATAAAGGTCATAATTATGGCGACGTTCCAGCTGTACTGGTGAAGGAAGACCTCAGGTGCCCTTCCGTGCATTGATTCAGGCACGAACGGCACTGAGAGAACCATCGACTCTCCGTAAGCCTAGCTGGTAGCTTTCTCACTTAGGATAGACATTAAATTCCTTGTCGCGATTCGAACCAACAGCCGGTAGAGGACAGAGTGGTTATGACAGTCAACGACACTCACAACGACCTTAACATTCGGCCCACCGGACCGTCCCTGTCCTTATTAGCACCATTTTTTATACACGTTGTAAACGTACGGACATAAATAGAAATCAATAAAAGTATATGATATAAATATTTAATAAAAACATACTAAGTATAATATTACTAGATTGAGTAAGTTACATTGTCTAGTATTTTACTTATTTGATTACGCAATTCTATATCTCAGTTTTGCACCAATATATAGCAAGATTGAGAGAGGTTTTTTGGTTGACTAAATGTTTTCTGTCAATATTGATATTTGTACCTTTCCTTATATATGTTGTTATCCGGTGTTGCTCTATACTGTCTTTCTTCGAGACATAGAATAAATGATTAATTACACTCAAGACCAATTTAAATAGCTAATTAATTCTACTTACTTTCGCAATGACATGGACTAAATGCAGAATGATATCTCTATGGCATTGTCAAGATAAAGGGACGTTCTAATTTTTACACACATATATATCACCGCTGATTAATTGTAATCAATTAAAAAAGACAAGCAATTGCATCGAATTGTTCAAAACACGCATTCTGTCTTGTTTTCGTCAATGCTTTTCGTTATTCATGACGCACCAAATGAAGTTTATTTTCAGATCTGAATGCAATATCTGAGAGTTAAACAATTACGTTAGTAGCGTGAACAAATATGTTCAATATGTATTTGATAACGGATTAACCCAATTTGCACGCGTTTATCTATGAAGAATCAGAGGAAAAGGACATAAACTAGAAAAATGTAAACACACGAAAACTTAAAGTAGCTGCAGAATTAATCATTAATGCATAAAGTCGTATTACTTAAAATTCATTTGTACCCGCAGAGGTGGTCATATGGTTTGCCATGATGATAGTGGCATGATCCTGTGTAATAAGTATAAAGTGAAAGATTCATAAATCGATCTTTAAATATACATTATATTATAGTTCAATTGTAAAGACAGCTTATGAAGTTTATTCAGCTCTTACATCTACATTAAAGTTTATTGAAACAATAAAAAAGTATGAGGACGTAACTCTATAATATGCATAAACCAGATGACAACGCGACTCCACTCATTATTTAAGCACAACACGTCCTTCATGTACATACCAACTAACACAGACACACCACATATCTACATCATAACATCACACGTACCATCATCAAATACCTAAGGGTCGTATTTTAAATCTGACATAGCAATAATGAATTGGCTCTAATGAAATGTACCTACTCTCTGGTTGAAGTTAACGTCCATTACAGATCTAAACTTTATGTATAATGCAGTCTCCTAATAAGTATTGATATGCATACTTAAATTAAGCCGATGTCTTTAGAGGTTGTTCTTACCCATTCCACAATTTTGGCATAGAGTTGTGAAGGATTAATGCTTGATGCAAACTCTATCGCAATTATCTTTACTCATTCTTATATGCGACTCTACCGCTGACCCGCCTCAAAGCCAAATGTTCAGAACTAGATTCACATGCACTTGTGCATCCGCTCATCATCGGAACGATTATACTACTCGCGTCCGTCTATCAATGTAAGCTCGCTACATGACCCTGTGTCAGGTATCCATGCACATTGCGACCTGCCATTCGTTCTACTAGCAATTTGAAGCTATTAATTGAGACAATTGTAATTATTAACCATATCGATTCTAAAATATCGAAAGTGAAGATGGCTATTAATTCAACTTTCCTTTCCTGATTGCTTGACTTGTAATGGCACTACTTTATCTAATTTAACAGTAATTGTTTTTGAAACGCTACGGTCCTTTCCTTATCTACTAGCTCTATAATTATTCAACCATAAAAATACCTGATTCACGTAAATTTGCCTATGGTAATGCATTACTATGTATCCTATTGCGATCTTTCATTCTCTTAGTGTTACAGTCGTTCTCATCCAGACGCCAGTTATGACTCATATCTCTGCAATTATTCTTTGCACCTTAACCAGGTTAGACAGATTAATAGCAGACGACAGCATTCTTTCATTCAACCAAAATGGTAACATATGTCTTGATTGTAAATATTTTATCCTTCTTCCGTCTTTACATTGATTGCAAAGCATTGTCATCTCCTTTATTCACGGCTCCGATATTCAATTGACTATTTGTCTGGCGTCTATTCCTTAACTTCATCTAGAATAAAGCCATTATAGATTAATGAAACCATTTCCTAATTTAGAACTTTAAACATTCATTGCACGCTATTACGCGATGAAGCTATAAAACTATGAAAAGATATTACAAAATTTGGCATTTGATAGTTTCAGATACCATTGATGTAGATTAGCAGAGCAAAAATTCAAGCATTTGCTGAGTTGTGTTTACCAGAATTATATATTTAAAAATTTGATCCAATAATAAAGCGTTTAATCGCTTTAAACTAAAGAGTTGCAGCGAAATATCGTTTTCATTGATGCATCATCTAGTTATAGATGATCTGTCTTCTTAATTATCACTTTGCTTTTCTTTCGATTCTTAAATAAGTTTTCAACGTATTGACTCATGCAAAGAAATTCAATTGTTCTTTTTTAGGCTTTTAAACCATAGTAGTTTTTCTTTAAAATCTTTTGCTTATAAATAAAAGGATTCAATTCCGACCTCAAATTTATCAAACAATATGTATTATTTCACATATTTTACTATTTCTTTTCAAACAAGTTAAATAACATACTGCTCGAAAAGTATTTGCAGTCGATATATTCTGTGATTTCTTAAACTAAATGGAATTTCTCGGATCAAAATAATTATATCAAAAATAAGATAGTATAAATTAAAATTCAAATATATTAGGTACTATAATTACTTTTTGCGGTCAACATAATATAGAATGATTATCCCATAACTTGAAATGAGAACAAATTAGAGCAAACAGACTTGATTACAAAATTAATTAACCCAGCTCACCTGAAGCTGAATTTTTCCTAAGTAATTTCTATTTGTTAATATCGTCTATCCTATTATACACTCTTCTCTATCAGACCTATTTTATCACTTCTTATTGAACTGTCACGGAACAGACAACGACTTTGTCATTCATCATCACCTACGTCCATTATATGGCAATGTTATGCAAGTTTCACAATGACAATTCTGATTACAAAGTGTGGCATGCAATAAAATAGTAGAATATTTTTAGTTGTCAAACGTGCCAACATATCAAACGTGCCAAAATATCAAACGTGCCAAAATAAGTTGTAATCTAAAAATATAATTATTTGTTAATATGAATAGAAAAAACGAAAACGAAAACTAAATTTATCACGATATGCATTTTAATATCGACTGTTTTTATCATTTTTAAATGTTATTAATCTAGCAATTTTGTAACATACTAATAATGAATATATCAAGAATAGACGCAACCAAGCAGGGTCTGCAAGCATCTTTCAACTTTAAACTGTGTTTTTTGTTGCACACGACGAATCTCCCCTTTACCAAACTTTTTTACAAAAATATTTCATACTTTCTTACATAAAAATGATGTTTATACATCAAGTATGTGATACTCATTGTCACTTTAAAATGTCAAAATGAAATCATGCATGAAATGAATTTTAAACATTTACAAAACATGTGTATTAAAGTGTTACATTTCAGGAATAATTACAGAACCTTCGGTGCGAAACATTGAATACCGTAAACTGTTCTTTGAAAGGTAAAAAACTACCATCTATCTACCTAATGATTACCATTCTCTAACTATACGTCAAAGGCCGTATGAACAAATCTGTAGATTTTACTTAATTCAAAATTTCTCCATTTTTATGTTGAATTCTGCTGAAGCCGATGCTATGGGATGTGGTCGGTAACTTGCACTTCCCAGTTTCGACCAGGAACAGGCACAATAAAACCGAATCAGCAACATTTTCTATTTTGTCGTTTTGTTTTTTTGGGTTATCATTATTTTCTCTTTCCGATTATAACAACATAATCTATCAATAATTAAAAAATATCACATATCAAAACTAATCTTTGCTTTGAAACGATATTGGTTGTCATATGATATAACAAGTCTTTAATTTAAATGAACAGCTTAAAACAATAAATCAAAATAAAAGATAATACAGCAAGGACTAATGTGAGTAATTAACACAAAACTTTCAATAAAACATTTAAATGATAATAGATTACTCATACATATCACGTTTTATATTATTTTGGAGTTTTACACATTAACATAAACCTTAACTCATTTTAATGTAGTTACTGTAGTTTTAAAGCAACTTTACTTCCATGTGTTAACAATAAATTAAAATAAATTATTGCTTTTTCTAGTTTATTGGTAGGCTATGACAAATTACCATGAACTTTTAACGCTGAACGTTTTCACCACCTGGGTAGAGAAAAAATTTAAAAAGGCAGATGTTCGATGAACACCTACAAATATGTATATGTTTGTTGTGTTATTTCCGTCGCAAAACAAATGATTTATTTATGAAACGGTTTTGGACAAATAGGTAAAAATAAAATGTCGCATGTTCTGGACTAAAAAAACTTTTTATATATGGTTTTAAAACGAAAAATTGTAAGGGAAATTTTATTTTAAAAATTTTTCCCTGGGTAAGTCGGAAAATACAGTTTTTTTTTTAAAAAAAGAATTAATTTTTGAACACGCAGAATATAAAAATTTAGTAATTTTTCATCTAAATATTATGTAGGTATTCGAACAGGTTTTTTTTTGTTTAGTTACGAATAAAATTTTTTAACGGTTTTTTGTTTGTATAATTAAAGTAAAATTTTGTTATATTTTCATTGTAATTTTGATAAAAATTTTGAAAGTTTTTATAATTTTGTTTGTTTGTTTTTTTGTTTTTTTGGGGTTGGTTTTATGACGCCCCGAAAAGTATAGGTCATATGTAAATTAAGCTTTAGGTTAAAGGACTACATTATTTTAGAAAAACGGGATTAGTAGAACACAAATTTTCCTAGTAGCTGGGTAAGGGGTTGAAATAAAATGCTTTCAAAAATCATTTTCTGTAAGATCAATAATAGGGCTCTCAAGTTTTTTATTCAATTGTTTTGCAAGCCTAATATTCAGAGTTTTAAATATTATAATTAACAGTATGTACGTCTTATTTGTGTTATTTCCCTCTGGCTTATTTTTAAAAGGCGAAGTCACGAGAGGATTTTGTAATCTCAATATATGTAGCATTTCATGAATAAGTAAGACCGTCCTTAATATTGTCCGTCCTTCATTTTTAAATATTTTACTTAAACATAGTTACATTCTGTTTTTGAATTTTACGATTAATAACCTATAAATCAATAACTATACAAAATATTCAAGTTTAAACATCAAGTAAAAACGACATCACAAAATATAGTTAACATTACTACATAATGCGCGGATACCATATTTTAACAAATCTTTTAATTAAAAAACATATACTTTTGCATTCATTTAGTGATTTTTATAAAAGAGATTTTAAATACTGAAACATGTCTAATGAGACGTTATTCATTTTCTATATACTTGTAAAATGGTTAGTTTCAAAATGATTGTCCACCTTCTTTCCTGATTTGATTCGATTTCAGCACATAAATAAACACCAAAACAAAGAACGTTACTATCTTTGACAAGACAATTGATATTCGTATAAAATTGTCTTTGAAACATTACCCATTTGATTTCTTGTTTACGAACGTAAATGTTTTATACTTTATGCATGTATTAATCCATTTGGGACGATTTGGTCATAACTAATAATTTTTCGTTTCCTAAGATTACTCTTTTTTTCGTATGTCAATGTTTTTAATCTTACTTTAGAGCTCTATTCGCCTGGCCTATCAGTTAGACCATTCTTGTTGCCAGTTATTGGTTAATTTTTTAATGGGATAATTTTGAAGCTGTTGGATTCGGTAACAATTTGTAGCATAAATATAACATTGTATACAAATAAGTTTTGTCATCCAAGATTTTGTTAATAAACATGTGATATTGTAAATGAGATATAACAGTGGAAGAAATAATTCGTGTGTTTGCTAATTGTAAGAAGAGAAAGGATTTGCTTATTTGTTCACGTGTCAGGTATACGATTAGATTTCTGCACACTTTCTTCTACATATCTTTTAATTGACTTTCCCTCATATATATGCGTATTTCTTTTTTTTCCTTTTTTTTGCTCAAACTAATAATTATGGTTTATGTTCTTTTGGAATATTTATTGTAGTGCATAATGCAATACTGATAATAAATTTATCACTCGATTTGTGAAAACAATAAACTCATTATTAATATGAGCCTCCAACCTCGATTATTTACTAGGATAGAAATAATATATGCGTCTGCAGGGTGAATGTTTTGCGTTCATCTTAATTGAAATTTTAGATATAAATTAATTTTAGAATAAATTAAATATTCAACCAAAACAAAAAGGTAGTTAAATGCAAACTTAACTGATTTATCTTGCTCGGACTAGCACTGCAATAAATGCATATTTAACATTAACATGTTAAGATTTTTTGAAAAAAGAAGAAAAATAATATTGGAACTTACACTTTAAAGTACAAATATATTTGTATATATATGTAGAACGTTAAAATTTGATATTTCCGTGAAAGAGCTTCACTGTTTAAAACTATATGAAAGCTTTTTATTGTTACAACTGTTTTCTTTACAAATGTCACGGAACGTTTATTGCCAAAGTTTAATGAAGTATAGCTTTCCATCCATGAAAAGAACTAAATACGAGTATTTCACTAAATATTACAAATGAATAAATAAATAAATAAATAAATCTTTTCCAATAAAAACAGTTGATTGAGCAATCTATATATTATACTCAAATTTAATTTTTTTGAAATGGAAATTTTAAATTTGGGTTATCCCTTTGGGATATTCAAAACTTAAAAAAGTTATAACTGTGGGTTTTATTTTAAAAGATTGAAAAAATGAAAAAACCCTTTTTTTAAACTTTTTTTTTTAACTTTTAAATTTAAATTCTATTTTTTTTCTGTCCCTTAAAAAAGATTAAAAATTTGTTTTGGGTAAAAAGTTGCTTTATGATTTGATATGTTTACTTTTTAATAAAAGATTGAAAGTTTTATTTTTTTTCTTGAAAAATAGAAAAGATTTATTTAATTAAAAATTTAAAAAGGCTTAATTATATCTTTCATACTCAAGCTTTAAAGGAAGATAATTTTTGTTGGAAATTTAGAGATGGGAAAGTATTTATTACAACCAAGAATCCCCCGGGGAATAAATTGAAAATGCTTAAAAAAAGCAACAATGATTTTAAATTTTTAAAGAACTTTACGTTTTGTCCGGATTTTTTATTAATGAAGCACTGTTTTCATTACGAGAATGAATGAAATGTATGTTTTAAACATGAAATGAATATCTGGAAAGAGTTTGACATATTTGTGTACGGTAAAACAATACATTTTTAAATATGTCATGTTGATAACAAAAATCAATCAACGACACTTTACCGATGCAAGACCAAGAAAGTTTACTTACGGTGACAACGGAGTCAATTATCACTGAGAATACCTAAAATGAGATTTTTTGATTAGTAGATTTATTAACCTTTTCTGAACACATTCGTGATTTAATTTTGGAAGCAGTTAGTCCAAAAAATGTGTTTTTAAACGTTTTAAAACGGTACCTATACCATTTTTGTCCGCTATTCGCGTAATCTGTCAATTATCGATAACGCTCCGCCCCCTATTGAGGCATCAATGAGGGAAATCGGTAGTTCCATATATCGGTGAAATACCGCTCCATACATGTAGATTGTACAAATGCTGTTCATCTTTTATGAATATCTCAACATTATATATCGTCTACCTTTTATTTAGCCTTTTTTTTATAAATTATGAAATTGTCGACCAATGTACGTACGAAATGTATGTATCATAAATAATTAAGCATAGCGGCAAATCGCACGACCACGGGGTTGATTAAAAATGTAGTTGCTAAAATATCCATAATGTGTGAAATAATAATTTGTTTGTCCCGTTAATCTGATAGATATTACATTGAGTTTATGGACTGTTGTACGGATTCATTTACCAACAGCCTTTAAAAGACTGTCAGAAGCTCAGTGTTTTTGTTATTTTAATTTATATTTTAACGGAATTTCATACTCGAATACACAGGCCAGAGTGGGAACTGGTATAATATATATATAAATTAATAATTGCTGATTATAATAATTTATAAAACTTACAAAGTGAAACAATTAAATACCTCCGCTAGCGGTGGCGGAATGCGTTCTATTTCCCCACCGAGTGCCTCAAATTTTACCGATAGTCACGTGACATGTGCGACAGATACCAGACGGACAGTAAATCACGTTAAGATTTGAAGAAATTTCTTGCTATAAACTGCAGCTTTTTAATTGGTCAGATGTCACTGGGTCATAAAATGTTGTAGAGTATGTTTACCAGCAACTTGTGTGACCCTCTTTCTGGTGCGATATTTGTGTATTATGCAATTATTTAGCGTAAAATGTAGAGAGAGAACAGCCGATTTATGACACTTCGTTTTGATGCGGATCGGACTAACTTTGAATCGGCATAACTTTTTTAATAATGAAGCAATTAACATGCGGTTTAAAGCACATGAAAGGGAATTCATTACGGAGGGAACCGTGTCAGGGATTTTTTGTTTGCTCAATCAGCGACTTAATTATCTTTAATTACGTAATATGTATGGTGAAAAAAAGTCGCATAAAATGTTTGACGTTACGTAATATTTTTTTGAGAAAAGATAGAAAAAATTTGAGACACGGTTCCCCAGATGTTATAAGTATGTTTATATTCCAAAAGATTGATGACAAAAAAATAAAAAAATGACTTTGATATGACGATTTAAAATTTTAGGATTTTTATTCAAAATCAATCATTTACAAAGTCATTTTTTTCAAATAAGATATTTTTTATGATGATCATTGACATTTAATGCACAAAGATTAAATAAATAACAATTATTATTAAAATAAGTTGGTTTAAATGACATTTATGTGAGTACCACGGAAAGTGTCTGTTGTCACCTTAAATAGTAAAAAAGGTAAACTTACGAATGTCCCAACCGGCAAATTTAAGAAGCTGCAGGATTAATCATTAATGCATTAAATCGTATTACACGCAGATATGATCATATGATTTGCCATGTTGATATTTGCATGCTCTTGTGTAATGATTGTTACGTGAACACTTTCATAGTAAATCTTTTGTTAACTTTAAGCATATTTTAGTTCAATAATAAAGACAGATTATGAAGTTTATTAGAACACTCGGGTTAGTTCTTACATCTATATTTATATCTTCAAGGTTTGACACATTGGTTTACGATGAAGCAATAAAATGTATTGGGACATAAAATCGTTATGAATAAACAGACTGACAACAACAGTTTCATATACAAAGAACAGGTGATTTGCAAAAAAATGAAATGGTCTAAAACTCTATCATGGTGAAGTTAAAAGTGCCAATGTTATTATGTTTGAATACCATCAATGGTCGAGTGTATCTGAAGCAACAACAAAGTTTGTATTTTCTCTATGTAAATCGTAGACTGTATAGCAGATGGGTGGATGAACATGTCAATATAGTCTATAATGACATGAAACATGAGTTGAGTAATAACACTAATTTGCATTTAGCATAAACTTTGTTTTTAATATGATTTAAAGTATTTAGTAATAATTAACTTGACCATTGTTTTGGAATGTTCATTGTATCACAGTAAATGTTATCCTTTCAGATTTAATCAGTAATATGCATGTCTCTTAATTAATTAGTGATGATAATAACATACTTATTTCTAAATTAAACCGATGTCATTTAGATGATTTTCTACCTATCCCATCAAAACTTTGCATGGATATGTGTACAGCGATGAATGTCGTTGCAAACTTTTACAGCATTATCTTTAATTTTCAAACTCGTCGCCTTCATTGCGAAAGTTAGGCTGAGTCCATTTATTAAACGAAGATTAAATGCTCATTTAAAGTCGCATTATCGCATGTCTACTGCATTTTGCAACAGTCGGTATTTGATACAGATTAAAAATGTCAATCAATTGATGGATTTTCGATTATTAGTTAATGTGAATTTTTCTTTGATCATCCACACAAGAAATAACCCCATAATTTAAGTAATTTAAAACAATTTTTATACGGTTTCATTTATTGTAAGGAAAAGTGATATATATAGAGATAAGTTCAAAATTGATATGAATATAAACAGCTTGACCAGATAGACAAATACAGTCTCAAAATGATATATACAATTTTGATATTGTACGAGAGAAAAAAAGAATTTTGTACAGTTCGTAAGTCATGGGGAAATATCAATCAATATTAAAAGAATCTTTCTAAATGAAAGCAATTACTTATTGTAAACCTTACATAATTGTTACGTTGAGATAACATCATAAGCAAAAATACGACTACAATTTGATCATTTGGGACATAACTATATTTAATTAATTCAATGCAAATTATATTAGAAAGAATAGATACTTATGGAATTATAAGCTCTGATGTCAGTCAATGCAAGTTTATTATGTCTTAATTCATGTTACCACATTACGTAAAATTCACTAATCAGATCTACATCTGTATATTGTCTTTTTTTCCAATTCCCTAGTTTCAATTGTGTGTTAATGTAAGAATGTAATGTTTAAAAATTATGTGCTTCTCAGTATTATTTTTATTTCTGCTCTACTAAACATTATTCGCGTCGTTCTATTATATGTGTATTGTAAATATATGGTAAATATATTTATTATTATTAAGGTAGATGTGCAATAAATACAGTGAAATGAAAATCATTCAAAAGTGCTTTTAGTATTGTCGATTTATTTATCATTATGCAAATATTCAAAACATTGTACACCTCAGGTATGTCTTGTCTTTCTTAGACCTGTGACTACAACTTCCATTTATCTTTGTATTGCCGTAACCTTTTTGTGATTGCCCATGTTCAATTAAGGGGATATATAGATGAGAATTATAAGTTCATTTGCAAAAAGTAAAAAGCCTGTAAAGATAGCACGAATTCCCCTCTCTCGGTACAAATTTCAATCACTTCCGGTTCAAAAAAGTATTAAAGGAATAGGAATGGATGGATTGATGTCTGTCTAATATAAATATTCATCATTTAAAAAGAGGTACCATGACAGTTTTTCTGTTGACATCAACCCTATAAGTGAGAAATTCGTGTTTTAAGACACTATTTTTTACTTGAGAAATAAGTTCATGGGCGCCGCCATTTTGGCGTTCTGTCATTCTCGCGAGACAGACGAGACCGAGATTGTGACGTGTTAACACCCACTTCCGGTATAGGTGTACACGCTGGTACCACTGAAATATATCTTGATGAAGAACTTTATTAATCTTATTGCGTACATTATATATTATTTATGAAAACATCATATGGAACTGAATTGCTTTGATTAATTAAATTGAAGACGCCGCGACATTAATTATCATTTGTCCGATTTTCAAGCTTGCTGATGATCCCACCACATGATTTAAGCAACGACTGCTTAATTTTCAAAGATAAACCATCAATTTATTTTGGGTACTATGAGAAACTTCTTCAAATTGACGATATATCCTTTTTTTATTTTGTACTTAATTGTCGCTAGACAAGCTGTCCGAATAGGGTACATCGCCGGTCATGTATCTTTTTTTTCAGGTAAAATATCAACTAAATCCAATATGCAGAGATCTGCTGAGGACGCGATTTTCCGCCATTGACGCTAAAAATGAGAATGGCGCAGAAAAAATCGGCAGCCAGACTAATATCGTATGAAAACAAAACTGTCCGTTAGGTTATTTAGGCACCCAGTCAAAACTGGTACCAAACAGCAACGGGTTGCCCATTCCCCTGTAATTACGCATATTCTCGGTTTATCCATTTCCCTATAGCTTTTTTCCACGTTATCTACTTACCCAATTTCTTTCCACACAGATACGCATTTTTCTACTACCGTAAATTTAATCCAATAAAACAAAAAATCATAAATCTACTTAATATCTAAAATGGTTATTGGTAAACTGAAAAAAAAAGTGTTGCTATTTTATGACATGCTGTATTTTACAGGTATAATTGGAATAGGTGTGGAACTTAATTTCCCTAAGGTCATTCAGTTCACTGATGAAGCGTAAAAAATAGATGTCTATTTCGTCATTAGAATATTTGACAAGGGTGATTAACCAATCAGGGCAAAATTGTGCCATGATCAAAAGGTCTGTCGGCACAGAGGCATACAAGGAGCAATAAAAATCGTCAGTACACAGTGTGACAGGAACATTTGGTGCAAATTAGGAACAATTAAAATGGACAGTGCATAAGTAGTAAGGACCAGCAATTGTGTGAATAAATTATGCAAATTAGATTTTTGAGCAGCCAATAAAAATGTTTTGCCTGCAGTTAATATTAGGCTACGATTACGATGCGCAGCATCATACGTTGACAGACATGTTAACAATTTACTTTTCAAAAGAGTTGCTTATATTTTTTAAATGTGTACATCAATTATCACACACCTTTAAATTTGAAAGTCAGAATCAAACTGCAAAATTTTAATTACATGTACTATTAAGAACACGTTTTTGTAGGATTTTTATAATAATGATAATTATCGGCCGTTCAATAATTAACAGCCAATTATTCGTTGGTGCGTTTGTTTATTTAATCGCATTATTTGATTGTGAAACTTTGTTAAAAAATAACATGTGTTTTTATTAAATCTGTGAAATATTGTTTAATTACATTAAGATGAGACTTTAATGAACATAGCATTGTTTGGAGTAACGGGCATCACTGGCCTGAAGTGGTGCGACCGGTAGACGTTGATTTTGTTTTTTTCTTTCTTTATTTTTTTTTTGATATTGTTACGTATTTTGAACCATAAAAAATCTCCTCTACACCTCCTGTAAAAATTAAATTGTCTGGTCAATACTTTATTATATTAATATTTCCCTACGATTCAATTAGATTTATCATAAATCTAAAGATGTGGGGAAATGACATCACGCGCACCTGTTTTTATACGGCCAATACACAAACATGGCCGCGCTTACTGATTTGTAGAAATCGGTGATTTAGCGATCTAAATTTTGTTATCATTCGTTTAATATTATTATTTGGCGGCAGAAAATTTGCAGATTTATTATTTATAGTATTCTTTTTCTGAAATCAAGTTTTTATTCTAACCTTGTCTTTCCCTTTAATGTTTACAATCTGCTGATTATTTCTGTTCTTGTAAGCTTAATGCTTCGCTTATCATTTGATTTCCTTCTTAATTGTTTCTTGAAAATAAAATGAATGCATCAATGATTATTCTTCCTTTAAAACTGTGATGTTGTCTGGTTATTAATATGACTTTCTGATAGAATTTTTTCTTTATTTTATTTAAAGGAGTATTTTACTTACGAAGGTCGAGATTTTAAAAGCAGTGTAAAATATTTTATGGGAGCAAGCAAAGTCCAACAGAGCTTAAATATATGTGAAACGTAACAAGAAGAACTTAATATGAGAATATAAGATTCTTTTTTGTTTCCGGAACTTCTTTAATAGAAAAAATAGACGCGCATACCATATCAGGAAGATTATTATTTTACTTATTTTAGAATGGACAATGAGATTCCCAGATTTCCGTTTGTAATATCAAAATGACCAATGAAAGATCTACTTAAATCAATGTCAATCCTGTAAATATTATAGGAAATCAACTGACTTAAGATATATTTGCGTGCTTTTACTTCATTTGATCAACCTTTTACAATAAGTATAAAAAATTGTATCAACATTATATAGAATTATCCTATAACAGGTTACAATGTAATACATGCCAACAGTGCATGCAGACTCGATTGATTAACACAGCTCATTTTAAGTATTCTAAACTGATTTTTGATAAGATATTTCTGTTATCCTATTGTACATTCTTTCCTGACGGGTCTATTTAATCACTTCTAATTCACGGTCACGGAACAGACAAAAACTTTGTCATTCATTATAACCAATGTCCATTATATGTCATTGTAACACATGGTCGACAATGGCAATTCTGATCATAAAGTATGGTTATAAGAATAAATAAGTAGAAACCTTAAAGTTGCCTGACATGTCAAAAGGTTATTTTATTAATGAAAATAGAAATAAATATTTTTTAATAAAAATTATAACACAAAGTTAACAAAACAAATCGAAATGCATCAAGATATAATTTATATGTTTATGTAAATATCGACTGCTTTTTATTATTTAAATATTAAGATGTTTTAAAAATTTTATAGAAAGGCATTGTCTCACTTGCGAATATATTTTATTAACAGAATCAATCAAACCAAACATGCAAGCAATTTTCATTTTCAAACTTTATCTTTAATTGCTCTAGATGAATCGCCCTTTTTCCCGATTTTTTCCCCAAAAATATATATATTTTACATTTTAAGATCAAAATGCAGTGTATACATCAAGTATATGATTCCTATTGTCAATATAACATGCCAACATGAAATCATGCATTAAGAGACTTTTAACATTTACATGTACATCCAAATGTGTTTATAAGTGTTATTTTTTTGTTCTGACGTTTCGGGTTTCATTACATTATCTACGGTGTGAAACAGTGAATACCGTTAATTATACTTTAAAAGGTAAAAATGCTGACCATCTACCTAACGACTTCCATTCTCTTTAAATGCCACTGTACGTCAAAAGCTTCCACCGTAACAAAATTATCAATAAGTGATTAAGAAAGATTACGTATCAAAAAAATCTATGCTCTGAACGATATTGGGGTGATATATGATATAACTCATTTTAAAGTTTCGTCACCTTTATTTCATGTTAACAATATATTATTATAAATATTGCTTTTCAAAGTTTTATATAGGCTATGACAAAAATGAAGTTTTAACGTGGACGTTTGAACCACATGCGTAGAGAAAACATGAAGAAGGCAGATGATCAATTTACAAAGCAAATACGAAGCAATACACCTTAAAATATGTATATTTATATAGTCGCAGTTTTGTCCGTCCGTCCGTCCGTCCGAGCAAACATTTGGGTTTAGGGGCTATGTAACGGTAAAGAGAACAAAAGAGAACAATAGGTTCATTCCGTGATCAAAGGGTTCATGGGCTAGTGTAGCCCTTAAGAAAACAAAGAAAATAACAAAGAAAATAGCCCCTAAACCCAAAATGTAGGAACGTCCGACCCATATTTTTGTCCAGAGCATATCTCAAAAAGTATATGCGGTATCAACTTGAAACTTTATAGGTGTATAGATCATATTGAGGAGGAGTGCAGTGCACAAGAGTGATAACTCTAACCTGCATATGTTTTTAAGGTAATTGCTCTTTATTATTTTTGTGCCCCCACTTTGAAGGGGGGCTTTAAATTTACCCGTGGCCCTCCGTACATCCGTCCGTCCATTCTCATTTTGTGTCGCACATAGCTCAAAAAGTATTTGACCTAGAGTCATGAAACTTTACAGAAATGTTGATCAGCAAGTGAAGTTGTGCACCTGGGTATTATTGTGCATATATATTAAGTATTTTTAGAGTTATTGCCTTTGACTTAGTAAACATTTGCATTTTTCAACTTGTGATGCACGTAACTCAAAAAGTATTTGACCTAGAGTCATGAAACCTTACAGGAATGTTGATCAGCATGTGAAGTTTTGCATCTGGAGTTTCGCTTGTGAATTGATTTTTTGTCAGAGTTATTGCCATTGACTAAGTGAAAATTTGCAATTTTCAATTTGTGTCGTGCGTACCTCAAAATGTATTTAACCTAGAGTCATGAAACTTAACAGGAATGTTGGTCAGCATATGAAGTTGTGTACCATGGATTTCGCTTTTGGATTTATCCAGTATTTGTAGAGTTATTGCCCTTGACTAAGTAAAACCCGATTCATTATGTTGTGTTATTTGTTCATTGAGTGCTTGAGTTAGAATCAATCAACTTTGCAGGAATAATGATCAACATCAGTGTGAAGCTATGCACCTGGGATTTTGCATGTGTTTTTTATGCCACCGCAGCATCTGCGATGCGGTGGCATATAGCGATTCACCTGTGTGTGTGTTTGTTTGTGTGTGTGTGTGTTATATAGATTATATAGTGAACTTAAAACATCTTCTTGTGAAAAACCACTAGTCCAATTTCAACCAAACTTGGCAGGATTGATCCTTGGGTGAAGGGCTTTCAAAGTTGTTCAAAGAATTTCATTCAATGCAGAAATCTGGTTGCCATGGCAACCAAAAGGAATTATAAGAATAAATTTAAAAAATCTTGTTGTAAAGACCCAAAGGCCTAGAGCTTAGAAATTTTGCATAAGGCATTGTCTGGTAGACCTCTATCAAGATTGTTCAAATAATAGCCCTGGGGTCAAAATCGGCCCGCCCTGGGAGTCATTGATTTTCACTATATGTACATATAGTAAAAACTTAAAATACCTTCTTGTCTGCAGGTACAAGGCTTAGAGGTTTGATATTTGGTATGTGTTATTATCTATAGGTACTCTACCAAAGTTGTTCAAATTTTGCCTCTAGTGTCAAAATGAGCCCCACCCCGGGGGTCATAGGTTTTTCATATATGTATATAGTAAAAACTTCAAAAAATCATCTTCTCTAAATTCACAAAGGCCAGAGGTTAGATATTTTGCATGAAACATTGTGTAGTGAACCTTTAGCAAGATTGTACAAATTATAGCCCTGGGGTCAAAATTGGCCCCGCCCTGGGGGGTCATTGATTTTCAATATGTACATATAGTAAAAAATCAAAAAAATCGTATTGTCTGAAGGTACAAGGCTTAGAGGTTTGATATTTGGTTTGATTGGTATGTGTTATTATCTATAGGTACTCTACCAAAGTTGTTAAAATTTTGCCTCTAGTGTCAAAATTAGCCCTGCCCCGGGGGTCATAGGTTTTCCTCATATGTATATAGTAAAAACTTAAAAAATCATCTTCTCTAAACTGACAAAGGCTAGAGATTAGATATTTTGCATGAAACATTGTGTAGTGAACCTCTAGCAAGATTGAACAAATTATAGCCCTGGGGTCAAAATTGGCCCCACCCCGGGGGTCATTGATTTTCACTATGAACATATAGTAAAAAATTAAAAAATCTTATTGTCTGAAGGTACAAGGCTTAGAGCTTTGATATTTGGTATATGATATCATGTATAGGTACTCTACCAAAGTTGTTCAAATTTTGCCTCTAGTGTCAAAACTAGCCCTGCCCTGGGGTCATAGGTTTTCCTTACATGTATATCCATGTAGTAAAAACTTTAAAAAATCATCTTCTCGAATTGACAAAGGCTAGAGGTGAGACATTTTGCAGTAAACATTGTGTAGTGAACCTTTAGCAAGATTATTCAAATTAAAGCTCTGGGGTCAAAATTGGCCCCGCCCCTGGGGATCATTGATTTTCAGTCACTATGTCATAAAGTAAAAAATTAAAAATCTTATTGTCTGAAGGTACTAATCTTATAGTAACAGATAGATAAGTGATCTATGCATTATGGCAATCTGTATAGAAACAAAAAAAAATGTGTTCCTACATTACTTTTTAGTGTTGTATTTATGCGGTGGCATGGCATTTTTTACAAATGCAATCTTGTTTCCAGTTTTGTTAGAGTTATTGCTCTTGACTTACAGTAGTATAAATTTGCAATTTTCAGCTTGTTCATGCATAGCTCAAAACGTTTTTGACTTGTAGGCCTGAAAGTTTACAAGAATGTTGGTCAGCATGTGTACTTATGCACCTTGGGGCTCGCTTGTGAATATATTCAGTTTTTGTAAAGTTATTTCCCTTTACTTATAGTAAAAGATTTTTAGTTTAGTTTTCCTCGTGTGACACATGTAGCCCAAAAATATTTGACCTAGATTCATAAGATTGACAAAACAGTGGAGTGTTGGGGCACCTGTGTCCTATGGACACATTTCTAGTTCAAACTTAATTTTTGTCAAGAGCATAACTCATAAAGCCTTTGAGATATCAACATGAAATTTCATAGGTGGAAAGATCTCACTCAGGATAACTCTACTTTTTCATAATTTTTGAGTTATTGCACTTTGTTATTTCCCATACTTAATTTTTCACCTGAGTGGAGCATAACTCAAAAAGTCTTTGAGATGTCAACATGAAATTTCATAGGTTGAAAAATCTTATTGAGGAGGAATGCTGTGACTGAAGTCATCTACTTAAGATAAGTCTACTCCACTTACAACGAGATCGGTTTTAACGAGGTACCGCTTATAACATACATATATTTGTCGTCCCATACATATTTTTTTAGAATTTTAACGAGTTCTCTACATTGGCACATCGTCTGCATTAGTTTGTCACCTTGCGTGTTATACAGTGTACGTGAGAAATACACTGCATGAATTTTGAAATGAAAATTTAAAATACATATAAATCAAGAAAAACACATGCAGTTAGGCGTAGTATGTGTTTTGCAATGTTTTATTTAAACTCAATGTTAGCTGGATGTAATTATATACATGTATATTTAAATAAAACAAAAAACCTGCAGTGCAAAGTATTACCTCCCATTATGACATTGTGTGCTTTTGTGAGCGCTTTCCGTCCGGCGTTCGTCAGTCCGTAAACTTTTACTTTAAACGACATCTCCTCATAAACATCTAAGCCAATTTCATGCTAACTTTACACAAGAATGTTCCTTTGGTAGTCAACTTGAAGTCAAAAAGAATTTAATTCCAAGCAGAACTTTGGTTGCCATGGCAACCGAAAGAAAAAAAGCTTAAAATATCATCTTTTAGAAAACCGAAACAGTTAAAGCTTTAATATTTGGCATGAAACATCATCAAGGCAGTGTCAACAAAGTTTGTTCAAATAAATGCCCTGGGGTCAAAATTGGCCCCGCCCGGGGGGTCATTGATTTTCCTTATTTGTATATAGTAAAAACTTAAAAAATCTACTTTTAAAAAACCCAAATAGCTAGAGCTTAGCTTTTAAGAATGAAACATCTTCTAGTGGGTTTCTACCAAGTTTGTTCAAATAAAAGCCCTGGGGTCAAAATTGACCGCCCCAGGGGTCATTGTTTTTCCCTTATATATGTATATAGTCTAATAATAGTAAAGGTAATGTTTCATAGAAAATTTTATACGAATATCAATTGTCTTGTCAAGGATAGTAACGTTCTTTGTTTTGGTTTGTTATTTATGTGCTGAAATTGAATCAAATCAGGAAAGAAGATGGACAATCATTTTGAAACTAACCATTTAACTAGTATATAGTATGAATAACGTTTCATTAGACATGTTTCAGCAGTTAAAATCTCTTTTATAAAATCACAGTATATGTTTTGTGTTTAATATAAAGCATTTGTTAAACTATGGTATCAAACGCGCAGTTAGTGTACTAATGATACTATTTTTGTTATGTCGTTTTACTTAGATGTTCAACTTGATATATATATGGTTATTGATTTATAGTTTATATAATGTAAAATTCAAAAGACATGAATGTAACTATGTTTAAGTGAAATATATAAAATGAAGGACGGACAATATTAAGGACGTCTTACTTATTTATGAAAATGCTACATAAAGTGACGATTACAAAATCCTCTCGTAACCTTCGGCCTTTAAAAAATAAAGCGTCAGTTATAAGAAGGATAAATAAAGAACTTACGTGTAAATTAATAATATATGATGAATTAGTAAAAACTTTCAAAAAATCGTCTTTTAAAAAACCCTAAGAGCTAAAGCTAAGATATTTAGCATGAAACATCTTCTAATGGGTGTCTACCATTTTTGTTCAAATAAGGATCTTCTAATGGGTGTCTACCATTTTTGTTCAAATAAGGATCTTCTAATGGTGGTCTACCATTTTTGTTCAAATAAGGGCCCTGGGGTTAAAATTGGCCCTGCCCTGGGGAGCATTGATTTTCCTCATATGGTTTATAGTAAAAACTTAAAAGATCGTCTGTGTTAAAAAACTTAAGAGCAAGAGGTTAGATATTTAGCATGAATTATCTTTTAGTGAGTGTCTACTAAGTTTGTTCAAATAAAAGTCCTGGGGAAAAATTGGCCCAGTCAAGAGGGGTGGATATATGTATAGCAAAAACTAAAACAATCTTCTTAAATATTTATCATGAAACATCTTCAAATGGGTGTCAACCACGTTTGTTCAAATAAAAGCCCCTGTGTCAAAATTCGCGAGGGGCTTATATCCAGGTGAGCGATTTCAGGGCCATCATGGCCCTTTTGTTCCATTAGGCGAAGATTTTATGAGGTATGTAAAGATTAATTTGAAAACTTTTTACCATAAACAAGACGAAGACCATTAATTCATTTGACACCTTTGATCTGGAGATATCTTTTCACACCTTTTCTGGTTTGTTAGATGGTTGGCGATCAGTTTGTATAACCAGGGTTCGTACAGTCATAAAAAGTGCTTAAATTTGAGTCTCTTTCTTAAAAAGTGCTTGAAAATGTAAAAAAAAAAGTGCTTAAAAATCCTTGAATTTGATTACCCTTTTAAAAAGTGCTTAAATTTGATGAACATGTGCTTGAAAATGATTGAATGACATAATGTCGATAAAAATCAACAGTTACCAAAATAAAAAGAATATATCCAATTTAGTATCAAAATCAATTAAATGTTTGTTCAAAGTAACAGTACGTGGACGAATTGCAGTTGTTTGGAACTAATTTGTATTTGATGCGCTCATTGTTGTTCTTTTATAACATCCTTAAAATTGTGGCCAGAAAATGCGTTTTCAACAAAGAATAGTAAATAAATTTTCCTTCTTAGGTTGAAGATTGTGTCGATATATGTGCATCAAATGTGCTTGAAAAATGGGAAAACTTGCTTAAAAAGCGCTCAAAAAGTCCTTGAATTTTGGCATTGGATTATTAATTTATTAACCCTGCATTATTAACAGATGTTAATTTTTTTTCTAACATCTTTTGTATGCATTCCTTTGTGTGAGAATATGCTTTAAGTGTTAACATTCTAATTGCAGTAGTTTTATTTGAAAATAAACAATACAAATCAGTGTTGTTTGTGAACTTCCCAGACCTGATCACATGGAATATATTTTCCATAAGCTTGTTTAGTTATTGCCCTTTTCTTTGGTTACGCCTTTTATAATTTACATATAAACATCAACGGTGCAAAAATTTTACATTAAATTGAGACCTTTCTTGAGAGGAAATCCTGATCTGTTTAAGGTTTTAAGCAAGTTCCTTTAACTTGCACTCACCAAAAATTATGCTATCTTTCATATTCGATTTTGTTCCAATACTTTGTATCTCAATTTGCTGCGGCAATTACCGCGATACCTATGGTCCTTATTTGTACACATATTATTATCTATGAACTTGAACTTTGGAAGATACTGTTGACAGTTGTGGAATTGGCTAACACATAATAATTATGACAAGAAAAGCATTGATGCAAAGCATCAAAGGAGGTCCAAGCAAGAAATGCAGCAAGTGAAGATGAACTAGTAGACATATGATGACCAGATACTCTTATAAACTTTTCAATTTTTAATTGTTTTTTTACCAGAATTGTGTATCATATATAAATGGGTGGACGAAAGACATTGTTCATTATGAACTTTGGTAGGCATGATTGAGATTAGAATATTACAAAAAATGTACTTGTTTTTTTCCACAGGAAATTTTATCAATATTAACGATAATTTCCAAAATACACAAGGTCAATGATAATCAGATATCCAAAATAGACTCCCCATATGGTATAAGTTTATTTATACTATATAGGGGTATTTTTGGATATTATCATAAATATTGGTGATTTGATAGAATTTCAAGTTCATGTGGTTTTTTCTTTGGAACGTACTAAATGTAGTCAAAATCAATAGGGAAATCAGGGTCGATTTTAGAAAAAGAGACTTGAACAGCGAATAGGTTTTATAGTATACTACTGCTGTCACACAACGTAAAAATAAAAGCGACATAAAAAGTTATGAACTTGGTCGATTTAAATATTCATGGTAAAAATGTCAAGTAAATGTCGGTAAAAGTGCAATCAGAGCCGTCAAAAAGAAACCGAAAAGAACCTACGGAAAAGACTTATAAAATGATATAACAATTCGTAAAAAATGGCATACTTAAATGTTTTCTATAGATTTACAACGAATGCAATTATTTGAATATGTTCCCACACCATTTCCTTCAAAATTCTCCAGTTGCGCGACACGAATAACCATTTCGTTAAACTAAAACTGCTTCTATAAATGGAATTTCGGATTTTTATAATGTTAAGGTCATCATTCTATTTATAGCTTTCGTATACATGTACAACAAACACATACATAATAACCCACTGTGTACTACAAAATGATTAATTAAAAAAAGAGCGCGATTAATTGACGGAAAAAATTATTTCATTTGAATATGTTTGCATTGCGAATATCTCCAGTTCGCTATTCATTTTACATATCGCGAAATTTCATTATAATGATAATCAAACACCCTCATATCAATCGGAATGATCGGCTATTATTACCGACTAAAAGGCCCGAGAAATTTCAATTGCCCTTTCACACAAGAACCCGGTTTGAGCCGGGTGATGCTCCCCGAATAGGTTTTGGACACAGGAAAGTACACCTCTTGTAGTTTCAGAGTTATGTCCCTGTAAAAGGGTTCAAAGTGCAATGATTCCAAAATTAGGCAAGACAGAGTTACTGTTCTTTGCACTGCACTTGTAATCAATGCCATCTATAAACCTACAAAGTTTATTGTTGATACCTCTAATGACCGGGACAAAGTTCAAAATATAAAAATGAACAAAGTGCAATAACTACAAAACTTGGCAAGGTGGAGTTAAAGTACTTCAGCACTGCACATCTACCCATTGAGATCTGTCTACCTACAAAGTTTCATGTTTATATATCTTATAGTTTTAGAGTTATGTCTCGGACAAGATTTTTCTAAAAGGGGAGATAATTCAAAAACTGGGCAAAATAGAGTTATGGGTCTTTGACACTGCACTCCCCTTCAATGAGATCTATCTACCCACAATGTTTTATGTTGATATCTCTTATAATTTTAAGGTTATATTCCTGAAAAAGTTCAAAGTGTTAAAATTTACAAAGGGCAATAACTCCAAAATTATGCAAAAAGAGTTATGGTTCTTGTGCACTGTACATCTACCCATAGAGATCTATTTACCTACAAAGATTCATGTTGATATCTCTTATAGTTTAAGAGTTTTGTCCCGGACAAGATTTTTCTTAAAGGGGAGATAATTCAAAAACCTGACAAACATTACGATAGTAAGTATAAACAACACAGGGACTTGATGAAATGTATATTTTTTAAATTGTCGATTATTTTCTCATTGAAAGCATGCGCTAGATTGAGCACATTTACAATTGTTTAATCCGACAATACCCCTTTTTAAATGCTTTTCCTAAATTTTTCTAGGACACAGGTCTCATACATTTTTAAGATTCTAAAATTTTTATTGATTTGATGTTTCGTTTAAAGTGTTATATTATTATATGAATTTAACTAGTTCAGGCGAAAAAATAAGATTCACATATTGCTTTATGAATGAAAAAGTAAGAATAAATTAGGATGCTTGGTAAATTTATACCCGTAGAATTAAATTTTTTACGTTACAGATTCAGCCCTTTAAAACCCCTTTCGCACTAAAATCACATAAAGGCAGACGAGCCTCGGTGTCAAAACACAACGTAAAAATACAATTAAAATAGATATGCATACAAATGTGCCGAAATAAGTGATAAATAAAATTCAGAAATAATATTCAAATATGTTAAAGGGACTCCACTGAGGTTTTTTGACATGATGGAACTGAAAATATTTTTTCCAGATAAATGTACCTGATGTAGGTTTAGACAATTAATCTTTGTGCAAAATTTCAGAGCATTCGCGCACTTCGTTTTTCCAGAATAATTATTCAAAATGAAAAGCGTTTAAACGCTTTTCACCCAAATCGGGCTAACAAAAGCATAAATATACGATTTTCAATTTATTTCAAAGTATATTTCTTAACTATCTTCGCATATATTTCTGTTTAAAGTGCCCCAGCTCATTTATGTAAGAAATTCAAATGCTATGCGTTTGGCTTTTCAATTTCAGTGGAGTCCCTTTAAGAATACTTAAAAACAAACTGTACAAGAAACAAAAACCTTTATTTTATTTTTATTTTTGCTTACCATTTTTAAGTCTGTGCAATACATAGATAATACAATTATAATCTAATTAAAATGTCATGATAATTAGAAAATGAGCACTTATGTGACAAACTATAAACTATTTTGGAAGCAAAATCATACTGAATAAAAAAATATATAAGCATATTCGCAACTGCAGACTCGAATGTAAAACACCAATATAACCATTACTCAACTCGAATTCATTACCGCCTTTTCATTACAGTATAACATAGCGGCCCTCAAAATATTATTTATTTCTAAAGAGTTCCACTACATTTTACCTCTGTAGAGCAACCACTCTAGGCAACAAAAGGCATTTCTCTGTAAAGGTTATACTGTATATTTTAATTAAATACAAAATATAATTATTAGATAACTTGTGCAACTTTTGTTACCACCGAATACGAAATAATGTATTATGTTGACGTTATCTTGTTCATTTTTTAATACAATACAGTTTGCTTTAAAACAACAATATAAAATTAAAAAAACAAGAAAAAACCCCCAAAACACACACCAAAACCACGTGTTTATGATGTAAACAATAAAATGGACTTCTCCCTTTATTAAGGGAGATTATAATCAAGTTTTTAACTTTGATTATTCTTCTGTTGCCACGTTGTAATCGGTAAAAGTGGTCTTACGCTGAATTCGGAAGGCATGGATTCGAGACACGATTGCGTATTGTCCTTTAGAATTGTTTACTGTGTATGAAATGTTTCAAGGTCCACCTCGCACTCCTGTCATTCATTTCCAAAGAGAAGTTGATACTGTGAGAAATACTGGTTTCGTTAAATTCCCTCCGCTATAATTGAAATAATGTTGAAAGCGGCGTTAAACCCACCATTAAAAAAATAAGAAGATATAAAACATAAAATGCATAGTTCATTATTTTCATAGGCTCTACATAGCACTGCATTAAGTGCAGACAAAAAACGAGCTTCTCCCACAACCATAATCACACAAATTGAGAATCCTACATAATTGCCTTCAATACATGGGAATCTATATTTAATATGCAAAATTCTCCGCTTCTGAACATACAAAATAAATCAACGGATCTTTCGCCTCTAATCGAGAAATGATCGCGGCTTCAGGTCGCCTCAAAGATGCGCTAGTAAACGCATACCGCGAGTCAGCTAGTTTAAAATAAATAAGAATATCTGTAATTATGTGAAATACGTGAGAAATTAAAGCCATAGCATGAGAGCGTGATTCCTGCTTTAAATCTGAGTCTCACGCTTAGTGCAGGGTATTTATCGAGAGAAAATAGAATAACTGATGGCTGTTAATAAATAAATTTTTATACGTGTAGAAAATTTTGAATTAAATGTCTGCTAGATTTTATAATATAATTAAGACTACCAGTGAATCCTGACTTACGTACAAATCGTTGCTACTTCCAGTTGATCATATATTTTTGAAACGTAAATTTGATTCATTTCCTACCAGAGACATGTTATCTATGTCTCTGTTCCTACTAACTGATATATACAATTCAAAATTGTTACATATGATAACATGGAAGTTTATGTTGTACCGAGATACACATAACATGATGACATTGCGACTGCACCAGCCTTTTCATTCTTTTTTTCTGACATTCTTTGCAAAATTTATGTTTTTATAATTTCCACTCAGGTGGCCTGTTAATTATATCTTTCAATATTCTGAATTGTCTTTCAGTCCTCGAGGTATTTATATCCATTCGTTGTAGTTTTTCAGAGATTGATAACAGTTATACCCTGATTTGTTGTACATGTATATAATTGAATATATTCATCGAAATGCAGGCATCTGACAGGACTTTTAAAAAAAATTTTTATGGCACATGTCTTAATACTATTGTTGTTGATGGTTTTCACATATTTTTATTCCTGTCAGTATGATATTTATCGAAAAAATCATGAAAATTTCCTTGAGAAAAATATTTGACGTCACCAAAATCATTACGTTTTACTCACCCTTTATTTTATATTCAAATAGTAATAGCAAAATATCTTACGCGTTGACCCTATATTTTTATTGCATACATATTTTCTTTTATGACTTCACTACATGTTAAAAAAATTATAGCAAAATTCACCGTGTTGATTTTTTATTATTTCACAATCTTTATTGCGATATCGCGCGATATTTGCATCAAATATGGACGTCAGAACCTAGAGAAAAATGACGTAAAATCGCAGACTATTAAGTAAATGTTAAAGAAAGACACCATAACAAAGACATACATTTACTGAACATTATAAAACTAAAATGAATGAAATCGGATGAAAATTGATAAGAACAGACCGGTTTATTGATAAAAATGACGCAATTTCGCCGCCACCGATAGAGGGCGCTTTGACGTCATAGTAACGCTGTTTATTTATAAAATAATGCTGCAGAAGTAAAGCTTACATATCTACATGTCTGTATACCAAAAATAATCAAGATCTGAGATATTGTCAAATTTTGGTCGGAAAGTAGCGAGCTACCTTAAATGTAATGCAAATGTCTCGTCAAAGTGTTCTTACAGAACAGAACAGAATTTATTATTCAAAATGACTTGAACATAAATGTTCCTCGTCATCACAAAAATATACAGCATACATTAAATACAGCGAAGAGTGAAAATACAAACATACATATATACAAATTTAACATTTGGTGTTATCATACTAGTCATGTACATTATTCATATTTTCATGTCTTATACTAAATGCTTTATTACAAAATATTGCTAATCTATTCAAAGTATTTATATAACATGTTTTTTACAGATCAATAAATTTAACCATACTTGGATGCCTATAATAATAACGTGATATATACAATTTTCTTAAATCTGAATAAATAAGGTTGCAAAATGTACATTTTCTTTCCGAGCTCACAATGTTTCTATGTCTGCCAGTCTCTTTATTTAAACGGTGCGAAGACAATCTTAGTTTAGCTATTGTATTGCTCAATTTTGTGCAAAACATTTTATTTAAATAATTTGATAATTCAAAGTTATTTTTTAATTCTTTAAACAAAGAGAGTGAGCTTTAATTGTTTTCATCTTGTCTCTAATTACTGATATAGATATTTATAAGTCTTGTTCTAAGTATTGGAATAAACATTAACATTGACAGATTCAGGAAATAACCAAACATCATTAAATCCTGTTTCTTGTAACAATTGCTTAAAGATCCTGTATGTTTTGTGATTGATATTGTTACTGTGTGTATAACACACTTGCAAAAAATTATATATGTATATAATTATGCAAAAAAAATGTCAAACATCAATTAGAATCGATATTTCTAATTACCTCCCTTTATTTACATGAAATTTTAAATTGGGTAATATCTTATTAATAATGAGAACTTACAATATTGACTAACCTTAATTTGAGCATCATATATATGAAATAAAACCATGAAAAATTTGTGTTACAGGATCTTTAACTTTAGAAGCCCAGTTAGATTGATTTGCATATCTATCGGCAATATATATAAGTGACAAAATTACATTTTCTAGCAAATAATTATTACTTTTTTCTAACTGTAATTTCAAAAAATATTTTACAATTCTTATTTGCCGTATTATAAAAAGAGGAAAACGACCAGTTTCACCGTACAAAGCAGCATTCCATGTAGTTCTAACAGATGACATGAAATTTGACAGAGCACATAGGCTTGGAGGGGATGCTGCCAAAAGGCCACGACCAATTGTCGTAAATTTTCATAGCTACACAGATAGAGAGGTCAGAATTAAATCATATGATGAGACAATAAAAAACAAACTTAAAGAACTGAAATACAATCTCCCCAGATGTATAGAGACGCACGGAAAGTTCTCATGAAGAATGCAGCCGACGAAAGAAAGAAGGGCCACGCAACAAAAATGGTTGGAAATAAACTTTTATTAAACAACAAACGATTCCAGAGATTCATCATCGGAAAGCCACGGAAGAAGAAACTAGAGGGGTCATGAGGATGATATAAAACTGTTATCGTGAAATATGCACGGATTAGCGCGAAAAATCTCGGACTCAGATTTCATAGAATTATAAAGTGACTATGATATCATATTTTTACAAGAGACATGAATATCAGACAAAACCCATTTACATTTAAGCCTAATACAGTTTCCATCTTTTTGGAAATAAATCATTAAATACTACAAAAGGCCGTTATAGCGGCGATATAAGTATATATTACAAATACATTTTAGATAAACATATCAAAATTGTTGAAACTATTCAAAATGAAATGAATACTATGGGATAAAGTAGATAAACAATTATTCTGTTTAAATGAAGACGTTTATTTGTGCTGTACTTATATAACACCAAATAGTTCCACGGTAATCAACAAAGACAATTTCTCCTTTTTTTTGATGAAATTGAATCTGGTTCAGAAAAGTATAAACTGTTAGGTATATGTTTTATTTTAGGAGATTTAAATAGTAGAAACGCAAATTAGTCAGAAATATTATCGTATGATAACTACATTAATCAAGAAAATGGACTATCATGTAATGTTGAAATTCCTCCGCGTGTATCTAAAGATAAATTAATTGACAAGGTAGACGTTTAATAGAATGTTATCAAACAACAATTACAACATCGTATATCATATGTAATGGGAGGCTCCATAGCGACGCCAATATTGGGGAAAATACATACTGTTCAAAGAACGGATCGAGCGTCGTAGATTATCTACTTATACACATGAATGATTTGAATTGCCTTTTTGACTTTTCAATCGCCGAACCCAACGAATTTTCCGATCATAACGGATTCAGTTTTAATAAAAAAAATGATAACTCTAATCAAACCGAACAATGTGAAACCATTATCAAATGGAATGAAAATAAAAGGGAATCTCTTTTAAACCTTCTTTGGTCTAAAAGGAACATATTAAATGATGTAAATGAACATATTTGTAGCAACGAATATGTTAATGCACGGATTAGCGCGAAAAATCTCGGACTCATTATTGCAGATGTGTTTAATGAAAGTTTACACGAATATGCATCTAATGTCTTTAGCGTATAATTCTTGTAAAAATAAAGTGAAACAGCTCGGGTTTAATCAAGAGTACTATAACGCTAGACAAAAAATTAAAGAGAAGAGAGCCCCTCACCGCTGTGGGTTCGAATCCCGACAGGGACTTTGGATTCTTTTATGTGAGGAAGCTATCCAGCTAGCTTACAAAACGTCGGTGGTTCTACTCAGGTTCCCGTTCGTGCCTGAAATAATGCACGGAGGGGCACCTGAGGTCTTCCTCCGCCAGGAAAGCTGGAACGTCGCGATATGACCTATACTGTGTCGATGTGACGTAAAACCCAAAACAAACAAAAATAAAGAGAAGAGAAAAAGATTTGAAACAAAAATAAAGAGAAGAGAAATAAATTTGTAAACTAGAACTCCGCGAGTCGGATGTTTCGCCTTGTGAACAATATAAATTAGTGAAAATGGCCAGGACAAAAATGAAATATGCAAATTAACAAAGGGCAATAATTAAAAAAAAATAAGAAGTACAGAAAAGCAGTTTCTGTGCACAGCACTTTTTACCAATAAGATCTATCATCCTATGAAGTTTCATAGCTTTTATAATTTATGAGAAATGGCCAGGACAAAAATAAAGTATAAAAATTAATAAAGGGTATAACTCAAAAATAAGCAGTGCAGAGTACCGGTTCTTGTACACTGCACTTTTTAATGAGATCTATCAACCTATGAAGTTTAAAGACCATAGCTTTTATACTTTAGGAGAAATGGCCTGGACAAAATAAAGTATGAAAATTAACAAAGGGCAATAACTCAAAAAATAAGAAATGCACAGTACAGGTTCTTGTGCACTGCACTTTTTCTTAATGAGATCTATCATCCTATGAAGTGTCATGTCAATAGCTTTTATACTTTAGGAGAAATGGCCTGGACAAAAATAAAGTATGAAAATTGACAATGGGCAATTACTCAAAAAATAAGAAATGCACAGTACCGTTTCTTGTGCATTGAACTTCTCCTTAATAAGATCTATCATCCTATGAAGTTTCATGTTTATAGATTTTAACTTTAGGAGAAATGGCCTGGACAAAAATAAAGTATGAAAATTAACAAAAGGCCAATTACTCAAAAATAAGAAATGCAGAGTACCGGTCGTTGTGCACTGCACTTTTTCTTAATAAGATCTCTCATCCTATGAAGTTTCATGTCCATGGCTTATATACTTGAGGAGATATGGCCTATACAAAGATAAAGTATGAAAATAAACAAAGGGCAATAACACAAAAAATAAGAAATGCACAGTACCGGTTCTTGTGCATTGCACTTTTTCTTAATAAGATCTATCATCCTATGAAGTTTAAAGACCATAGATTTTATACTTTACGAGTTTAGGAGAAATGGCCTGGACAAAAATAAAGTATGAAAATTAACAAAAGGCAATAACTCAAAAAATAAGAAATGCAGAGTACCTGTTCTTGTGTACTGCACTTTTTCTTAATAAGATCTATCATTCTATGAAGTGTCATGTCAATAGCTTTTATACTTTAGGAGAAATGGCCTGGACAAAAAGAAGTGTGAAAATTAACAAAGGGCAACAACTCAAAAATTAGAAATGCAGAGTACCGGTTCTTGTGCACTGCACTTCTTCTTAATGAGTTGTATCATCCTTTTAAGTTTCAAGTCCATATCTTATATACTTTAGGAGAAATGGCCAGGACAAAAATAAAGTATGAAAATTAACAAAAGGCAATAACTCAAAAAATAAGAAATGCAGAGTACCGGTTCTTGTGTACTGCACTTTTTCTTAATGAGATATATGATCCTATGAAGTGTCATGTCAGTAGCTTTTATACTTTAGGAGAAATGGCCGGGACAAAAATAAAGAAAGAACATTAACTAAGGGCGATTACTCAAAAAATAAGAAATGCACAGTACCGCTTCTTGTGCATTGCACTTATTCTTAATTAGATTATCATCCTATGAAGTTTCAAGTCCATAGCTTTTATACTTGAGAAGAAATGGCCCGGACAAAAATAAAGTATTAAAATTAACAAAGGGCAATAACTCAAAAAATAAGAAATGCAGAGTACCTGTTCTTGCGCACTGCACTTTTTCTTAATGAGATCAATCATCCTTTGAAGTTTCAAGTCCATATTTATCTTATATACTGTAGGAGAAATGGCCCGGACAAAAATAAAGTATGAAAATTAACAAAGGGCAATAACTCAAAAATTAAGAATTGCAGAGTACCTGTTCTTGTGCACTGCACTTCGGGTCATTATAAGAAGCATGCATACCAAGTTTGAAAATCCGACTTATAATGGGACAAGCTTAGGGGGACGCCGAAAACGACACAAGGCGACACAAAAAAAGATCAACAGAACAATTAAAAAGGGAATTTATTTTTGAAAGAGTATATTATACAAAAGTCAAGAAGATAAATAAGCGAAAATGCAATTTCCAACAAAAAGACAACTTAACTAAACTAGGCAAATATCAACCAAAGAAGTTTTGGAGCAAAGTTTAAAACAATACGCAAAGAAACAGTCAGAAGCAGTTTCTTTAAACGTGAATGAACTTTATGATCACTTTAAAAATTTATACAGTACTGAAGCAGATATAAACTATAACATATTTGATGAAGACCTTGATAAAGAAATTGAAATTCAAGAAATCAGAAAAGCTGGGGTTTTTTTTCGCGAAATGATAAAAAAATAGCAGGATAGATTCTTTTTGGCATAAATTTATAAATGTTCATTCGATAAAATATCAACAACACTGCATTTACTTTTAAAAAAATATATGTAAGTGGAGAATATCCAATCTCGTAGGGGGAGGCATAATAGTACCAATCTTTAAGACCGGAGATAAAGAGGATGCAAAAAATTATAGGGGTATTACATTGATGAATATTATCTCAAAAATTTACTCACAAGTTCTTCTGAATTGCTTAACCGAATGGTCCAAAAAGCACAAAAAAAAATGATAATCAATTCGGCTTCCAAAAGGGAAAATCTACCGCCGATTGTATATTTCTTTTGAATTCTGTTATTGCGAAAACACTCTCTCAGGGGAAGAACTCTACTCAGCCTTTGTCGATTTTGAAAAATGTTTTGATAAGCTAGAAAGATCGTATATATTCATTAAACTTTTCAAAGAAAATGTCAGCTCTAGATTTGTTAAGGCGAATCAAAGTCTGTACATGTCTGAGAAAGCGGCAATTAAATACAAAAATTCTGTATCCACCTTTTTCGAATCTAACATAGGCGTAAAACAATGGGATCCCAGCTCTAGCTTACCTTTTCCCTATTTCGTAAATGATTTAGTTGATAATATAAATAATAATATTGAAGGATTGTTTACTATCGATGAGATAAAACTTTTTTTATATTGTTTGCAGACGACGCAGTATTTTTTTGCACACACAACGGAAGCCTTACAGTCAATGCTCAATGATTACCAACTTTATTGTTTCAATTGGAGTATGAAAATCAATACAAAAAAGACAAAAATAATGATTTTTTAACAAGGAAGACATTCTTCTTACGATTTTAGACTAAACAAGAGTCGGTTGAACCGGGTGATGCTCCCCGAATAGGTTTTGGACACAGGAAGGTATACCTCTTGTAGTGTCAGAGTTATGTCACAGACAAAGTTCAAAGTGTAAAAACAACCCAAATGCTGTGCACGACACATTGTCTCAATATGGTGATCATATCTGAGAAATAGTTGTAAAATCCGACTTAAAATAACGAAGTTGTGGGCGGGACATGATTTTGCTACAAGGTCATGCTGTACCTTGACCTTCAAGGTAGCTACCCAAATGTTGCATGCGACATGTCGATTCAATATGGTGATCATCTCTGTGAAATAGTTGTAAAATCCGACTTCAAGTAACGAAGTTATGGGCCGGACACGATTTTGCTGCAAGGTCATGCTATGACCTTGACCTTCAAGGTAGCGACCAAAATGTTGTGCGCGACACGTCATCTCAATATAGTTAGCATTTCTGTGAAATAGTTTTAAAATCCGACTTCAAATAACGAAGTTATGGGCCGGACACAATTTTCGTGCAAGGTCATGCTGTGACCTTGGCCTTCAAGGTAGCACAAAATGTTGCGCGTGACACGTCATCTCATTATGGTGATCACTTCTGTAAAATAGTTCTAAAATCCAACTTCAAATAACGAAGTTATGGGCCGGACACAATTTTGATGCAAGGTCATGCTGTGACCTTGACCTTCAAGGTAGCGACCCAAATGTTGCGCGCGACACATCGTCATAATAAAGTGATCATTTCTTTTAAATATTTTTAAAATCTGATTTCAAATAATGAAGTTATGGACCGGACACGATTTTGCTACAAGGTTATGCTGTGACCTTGACCTTCAAGGTAGCGACCCAAATGTTGCGCGCGACACGCCATCTAAATATGGTGATCATTTCTGTGAAATTATTTTAAAATCCGACTTCAAATAACAAAATTATGGGCCGGACACGATTTTGCTGCAAGGTCATGCTGTGACCTTGACCTTCAAGGTAGCGAACCAAATGTTGCGCGCGGCACATCGTCTCAATACGGTGATCATTTCTGTGAAATATTTTTAAAAGCCGACTTCAAATAAAGAAGTTATGGACTGGACACGATTTTGCTGCAAGGTCATGCTGTGACCTTGACCCAAATGTTGCGCGCGACACGTCGTCTCAATATGGTGATCATTTCTGTGAAAAAGTTTTAAAATCCGACTTCAAATAACAAAGTTAATGGCCGGACACAAATTCGGGACGTACGGACGGACTGACGGACGGACGGACGAACAACCCGACGACTACATGCTCCCCCGAAATTTTTCGGGGAGCATAATAACGAATTATTAGAAATTGTAATACAACTCAAATATTAAGGATTGACTCTATTCAAGAACGGTCATTGAAATCACACAAAAAAACCTTGCGCAACATTCCCTTTACGCTATCAATAATCTATTTATTGTCTGCAATCAGTTAGAATTAAAAGTCGTGGATAAATGTAATCTTTTCGAAATAGTGAAAAACAGAATCCCTAAAGAAAACCCAACACGGCAAAATTGTAAAATGTTGCAGGCTCGGTTTGATTGAGCCTGTTCATGGACGGTACTGGAAAGTGCAAGTTACCGCCCACGCCCCCTAGTACCGACTTAAGCAGAATTCAACATTTAACACGAAAATAGTAAAATTTTGAATTTAGAAACATCCGCAGATGTGTTCATACGGCGGTTATCATGGAACCTTCAATGTGACACAGTAGTGCCATTCCATGAAAAGCGGCGTATGGTCCCCAAGTAAAAGAATGATTTTCCCCCCCTAAACGAGAAAACAATGGGCGGAACTAAATACAAGAGCGATCAGTAATCACTTGTGTCGCCTCATAATGGTTAATTTCATGTTGGGACAAATTTTGTGACAAACGGACAGACAGACGGACAGTGCACAACTAGACTTGGTATTGATCATTCCTGTAAAGTTTGGATGAAATTGCACCAGTAGTTTATGAGGAGTAGTCCGGACAAGCTTTTGTGTATCTGGCAACACACAGAAAAAAACACCTTTTTATCAAAGAGCCATAACTCGGCCAAAAATCATTCAACCGGAAAACCCTTGCAATATGCGCAAGGACTTGAGCTACAAATTAATCCTGTAAAGTTTCATTGAAATTGCATTAGTGGTATAAGAGAACAAGTCCGGACAAACTTTAAAAATAAAAATTATTAAAGGGCCATAACTCTGACAAAAATCATTGAACCGTAAAATGCTGACAATATGCCCAACTAAACTTGGTACTGATCATTCCTGTAAAGTTTGGATGAAATTGCACCAGTAGTTTATGAGGAGTAGTCCGGACAAGCTTTTGTGTATCTGGCAACACACAGAAAAAAACACCATTTTATCAAAGGGCCATAACTCGGCCAAAAATCATTCAACCGGAAAACCCGTGCAATATGCGCAAGGACTTGAGCTACAGATCAATCCTGTAAAGTTTCATTGAAATTGCATTAGTGGTATAAGAGAAGTAGTCCGGACAAACTTTAAAATTAAAAGTTATTAAAGGGCAATAACTCTGACAAAGAATCATTGAACCGGAAAATAATAATGCTGATAATATGCACAACTAAACTTGGTACTGATCATTCCTGTAAAGTTTGGATGAAATTGCACCAGTAGTTTATGAGGAGTAGTCCGGACAAGCTTTTGTGTATCTGGCAACATACAGAAAAAAACACCATTTTATCAAAGGGCCATAACTCGGCCAAAAATCATTCAACCGGAAAACCCGTGCAATATGCGCAAGGACTTGAGCTACAGATCAATCCTGTAAAGTTTCATTGAAATTGCATTAGTGGTATAAGAGAAGTAGTCCGGACAAACTTTAAAATTAAAAGTTATTAAAGGGCAATAACTCTGACAAAGAATCATTGAACCGGAAAATAATAATGCTGATAATATGCACAACTAAACTTGGTACTGATCATTCCTGTAAAGTTTGGATGAAATTGCACCAGTAGTTCATGAGGAGTAGTTCGGACAAGTTTTGTGACGGACGGACGGACAGACAGACAGACAGACAGACGACAGAGAAGTGATCCCTATTTGTCGCCACTACTCCGTAGAGGCAACACAAAAATGGAATTTTTAAATTTTCGAAAGTCTTGTTAATTCTATTCTTAATTATGGGGCAGAAGTATTTGGATATGACGAAGCAAAGGATATTGAATTAGTTCATTGTAAATTTTGACGAAAAGTACTTAATGTTAGGAAGTCAACAAATTTAGAGGGTCTATACGGAGAGCTTGGCCGACATCCAATGTGAATTCAAAGAAAAATTGTACTTGTTAAATATTGGCTAAAGATTATAAGTCTCGAAGAAAATTGTTTACTTAAGCAAATGTACATGTACAGCATACTTTAAATTGACGCTGACAACGAAAATTCATATAGAGGGGAAAAATTGGCCTACCATATCAAATCTATTCTTCAGGAGATAGAGATGTCTAATTTATGGTTAACTCATACAGCTAATAAAAAAATCATTTCTATAAAAAAAAACAGAATTTTTGTCATATATAAACAAGACTGGTATAGAAAAATAAATAATTCAAGTAGATTATCTTCCTATTGTATTTTAAAACATAAATTTAATCAAGACTCATATTTAAGTGTTATAAACACGAATAAATTCAGAATAGATTTAACAAAATTTAGACAGTCAGCACATAATCTTGCCATTGAAACAGGTTGACATCAAGGAACGCCTAGGGAAGAAAGAAAATGCCAAAAATATACCATGAATGTAATTGAAAATGAGTTTCATTTCCTCCTTATATGCCCAAGTTATTATAACTTAAGGAAACAATATCTTAAAATATATTTTTGTAGGTGGCCTACTATTAAAAAATTCGAATTACTAATGACAAGTAGAAATCCTAAAGAAATTATCAATTTATCAAAATATTTATACTTTGCATTTCAAAAAAGAGAATTACAAAATATTTAGAATTAAATAAACTGAAAATATGTAACTTTCAAGAGGTGAATTTATTGTTATATTCTGTTCAGTATTAAATTTTTGTTTTGTACCATTTTTCTGTAAATTATTAGATATTGTACAATGTTTGTAACAAATTGATCCCTTTTCATATGTAATTGAAAGTATTGGCTATATGTATGCTCATGCTATTTTATGCTAAATAAAGATTATGTTATGTTATGTTATAAACAGATGAAAGAGCAGACGAGACATTATTTCCCCTTGCAATAATCCTATACCACAATCGTACACATCGGATAACCGTTTCAAATGTCACAATTTAACATCATTATAAAGTGACCGTACATTCCACCACTAATCCCCATTTTAATAAGTTTAACCCAAAGGCCATTCCTGTATATTGAATCAAAACACTTTTGAAGATCAATAAAACAACAGTACAGTTTAGATCTATTTTTCAATTGTTTTTCGATAAATGAATTCAATAAAAATACAGTACTCTAATAAGCTTTAAAACCAAACAGTGCGTCAGTAACAAGATCATTTGCAATAGACCATTTCTTTAATCTTTCATTTATAACAATATTGAATAATTTAGCAAAACAACTAATAAGCGTAATACCTCTATAATTATTAACATCAGCATTATCTCCCTTTTTGAATACAGGTATAATGACACCTTTAGACCATGACTTTGGGAAACATTGTTTATTAAGAATGTAATTAAATAAGATTTCTAACGGTTTATCTAAAATATCAATACCTTCTAAAAAATACTCATAAAAATATTATGTAACTAACAATTTAAAAGCACGCCTTATTTCATCTAATGTAAACGCTTCATTTAATTATTCAAACGATGAGTAAGCAGAAACATGAGAATCAAAATCATTAAGAAAATCTTTACAATCTATATCCTCATCAATTTTTAATTCTAATGTCAATTCTTTAAAATGTTCATAGAAATCATTCGCTATAGTCAGAATTATTTTTTTATGTTAACATTTACCAGAATTCTTTTGTGCTTTTTTATTTTTCATTTCCTCCATTTTTAATGACATACTTTTTAAGTATTTTTGTTTGTCACTTTACATCAGTATTTATAATCTTTTTTCTTACTATACAAAAATTGTTTATTTTCATAACTTCTCTCTTGATTAAATTGTGAAAGTGCTTCTTTATAGCTTTCTTTTTTGCTCCTACATAGATCATTTAACATTTTATTCTGATTAAGCAAAAAATGACATTAATAAAAATAGGTTTATTAGGCATTTTACGATGTATTTCAAAATACTTTTTTCCTCTGCTAGTAATAAATTCAGATACAAGATTGACCAAAGAATCCGTACTTTGGCCGCTGTCTTTATACGCGTTTAAATCAAAACATAATTCATCTACGTCGCGTGAAATTTCACTCTAGAAGTCATTTTTAAACTTATGAAAAACACGCTCGTTATTTTTCTTGTCATGTAATACGCTATTCGCACGTAGTGAAAATGATACAGGCGCGTGATTGGAATACATCGTAAAATCCATTACATTGAAATAGGAAATATTACAAAAATTACATTTATCAGTTATAAGTAAATCAACAAGACTTTCACCAATTATGTGTATAGCATGTGCATTTGACCCATATTAGCATCTTTACCTACTACGGCCATTTCACTACAAGAAAGTTTTATCGATTTACATAAATCTAACCCAAAAGCATCGCCAAAAAACGATTAGGATCCTTGCAATCAGTCGTTTGCAACGTGGTGTAAATACTCGGCCTTTGGGGAAAAAATCCGCAATATATTTCGTTACGGTGATCATTTTCTATAATCCATTTTTTTACCAATTCGTGAGTTCTAGATCGCCAAATACATACACCTGACCTTTATCCCTTGAATAACGAATAACAGACTCAATTTTTGAGAATAATATCAAAAATTCATAATTATTGTGTATAGGCGAGTTTTTGGGGGCTATATAAGTAGAACAGAGATACGTATGACACTCAATGTTAAAAAATGATGCATCTTATTTGAACTTATGTATACAGTCAACGTCATTTTTCACTAATCTAACTCCTTTTATAATTGAGTTTTTAATATAAGTCAAAATTCCTGCACTATTTCTTTTCGCTCTTTTATTTTGGAATTTTCTGTATGAGTGAAACAATTTATAACCATTTAAGTTTATTTTAGAATTTTTACTTGTCCATGTTTCGTTTAAAATATCAAATCATACTTTTCAATGAATTTTATAAAATCGCCACTTTTGCTTTCCCTGTATAATTGACCGTTGATGAAAAGCTTGTCAACACGGATGAACGCTTCCTTGCCTTGAGAGCATAATCGGGATGAGAAGCCCCCTTGTGAAATATCGTTTATATTAAATGGCTTCGCTGCGGTTTATGTAATAAAATAATTGAATTATTAAAAATTGAAATAAATGACAATTTTTACAAAATTATTGAACAATCAACACACATTTTTCAATATCATAAGAAAAGTACGTTGTACACAAACAAACTGAAATGATTTCCGTATTAACTAATACAATATCAAATACAACATAAACATGTTTCAAAACCTTATAAGTTACACATCAATTTAATAATGAATAATATGGTATTTGTGTGTCATGTATTATTAACAAACTTTTTTGCTTGAACTACTTATAGGTTGATAAAAACATGATTATGTAAATGTTTTGCACTTAAGTATCTATCAATGAAACATGAAATGCAATAAATACAACAAAGCTTAACAGGAATTCTGTAATAATAATATCTGTCATATTTTGAAAACATATGTTAGATGTTTTTAATTGCATATTTTACCATATTCGATTATATTTTAAATTCTTTATCTTTATTTTCAATGAAAATTTATATCATTACAACCGTAACTACTTTCTTACTACAGCGTATTAATTACAACTTCATTCATACCGTTAAAATGACGTCGTCCTAACCATACCATTGTCCAGCACGCGACTCATCTGGAACCCCCCATGCAAGATGAAATTTCCGGCATGGGTAAAACTCACGGACACGCCAGTCTGATATGCAAGAAAGCTTGTACTTGGAATTTTTAATGTTTTTTTTTAATAAAAAAAAACAATCAGCAAAGAACATATTTGTACATATTTGTACCAAATACAACTAGAACTCCGCGAGTCGGATGTGTCGCCTTGTGAACAATATAGTTTTGGAGAAATGGCCAGGACAAAAAAGAAATATGAAAGCTAACAAAGGGCAATAACTCAAAAAATAATAAGTGCAGAGCAGCAGTTTCTATGCACTGCACTTCTTATCAATAAGATCTATTATTCTATCTTTTATAATTTATGAGAAATGGCCTGGACAAAAATAAAGTATTAAAATTAATAAAGGGTAATAAATCAAAAATAAGAAATGCAGAGTACCGGTTCTTGTACACTGCACTTTTTCTTAATGAGATCTATCATCCTATGAAGTTTCATGGCTATAGCTTTCATACTTGAGGAGAAATGACCTGGACAAAAATAAGGTATGAACATTTACAAAGAGCAGTAACTTAAAAAATAAGAAATGCACAGTACCGGTTCTTGTGCATTGCACTTCTTCTTAATGAGACCTATCATCCTATGAAGTTTCAAGTCCATAGCTTTTATACTTGAGAAGAAATGGCCCGGACAAAAATAAAGTATTAAAATTAACAAAGGGCAATAACTCAAAAAATAATAAATGCAGAGTACCTGTTCTTGCGCACTGCACTTCTTTTTAATGAGATCTATCATCCTATGAAGTTTCAAGTCTATAGCTTTTATACATTAGGAGAAATTGCTCGGACAAAAGTAAAGTATGAAAATTAACAAAGGGAAATAACTAAAAGATAGGTAGTGCAGAGTACCGATTCTTTTGCACTGCACTTCTTCTTTATTAGATCTATCATCCTATGAAGTTTCAAGTCCATAGCTTCAAAAGTTGAAGAGAAATGGCCCGGACAAAATTAAAGTATGAAAATTTACAAAGGGCAATAACTAAAAAATTAAGAAGTGCAGAGTACCGGTCATTGTGCACTGCACTTTGTGTTATTGAAAGAAGCATGCATACCAAGTTTGAAGTCAATCCGACTTAAAGTGACTGAGTTATGCTCCAGACAAGCTAAAGGGGACGCCGACGCCGCCGACAAAAGTAACCCCTATATGTTGCCTTTTGAAGGCGACACAACAAGTACCATGCCATGCCTGAGGAATACAAGGGCATAGGCTATTTAAGCATGTGCCGTTCTGCATGGATCACTTTGAATGCAAATACATAAATACATAGCCTGGTATATATTTATATATATAAACATGTATATATTGTAACTAAATTTTATAGTTCCCGTATTGTACTGATAAAAGGAAACAACTGTAGGCGTGAATTCGTTGTTTGACATATAATGTTAATATCTAAATGGCAATGTCTCAACTTTCTTACTATTTACAATGTTTATGCATCTTTTCAGTGTCTCTTTTCGTTTATTATTTGAAAAGATAAAGTGTCTTTGAGTCCATTTTGTATTCATTGATTTGACTTGACTCTCCTACAACAATTAGTGTAGATTTCTGCTTGTTGAAAAGTACAGCTTGCGCAGGTGGAAGATCTTTTATTCTTAGTGTTTGATGCTGTATCTCATGTAATATGTTCAGAAACATTTCTCCATTCTTGTTTACAAATATCATCTTCTCTGCAGACAGCATACATAGATACTTATACATGCAACTTCCTCTAATATAGTGATAGTATTTAATAGATGGTTTCTGTTTAATATCTGTCTTACTAAATGTATAAGCGACAGCAGTTGCATCAATTAAATCAAAGGTATCTACACTGATAAGTATCTTCAATGGCCCAACAAATGTTTTACTCATATCTTCGTCATTGTTAAATATTGATAAACATTCCCCTTTTTTATTGTAAACAATAACATGATATTTGTGTGCGTGTTTATATAAAGGCTTTTCACATTCAACCATACAACACACATACACGATATTTTCTGAATGATCAGAATCAATACTGGTGCATTTTCCTTCTTCTATAGGAAATGATGTATCTAAAGTCATGACTTCATCAATTGTTACAAACTGAACCAGGTTTCTTTCCCTAAGTACAATGGCAATCTCATGTGGTTTTGTAACACACATACATTCTGGGGTATCATCTAAATCAATATAATCTTTCACCTCTAAATTATCTCGTAATCGTTTAAGCTTGGAATTATTGGCATCTGTGATTACCACAGTACTGTCAGGCAGTTGACATATTTCATTTATACTGCACTTGTTACTGTCCGTTTGACATGTGATATCAACAGATTGTTTGAGTTGTAGATGAAAAGCAGGACTTGCCTTTGTTTCCACAGCAACTTCCAAAAATGCTGTGATGTCTTTAGGTATGACTTCATCAACAAACGTGTATAAAAGGGATGTCTTCAGCCAATTATTAGAAAGATCTGTCTTAACTTTCTGCGCCTCTTTTGAAAATATTTGGCAATTCTTCATTGTTATGAAGGCCTCAACTCCATTTATGCCTGCTCCGTTAAAATGGTTGATTCTTTTTGTCACTTCTGACATAACTGTGTCTAGTTCTTTGATATCAGCCTTGACTGCATCTTGATGTTTTGCATGAGCTTTTAGAATATTTTCTCTGGATGTATTTGCTACAACTCTTATCCTTTGCATTAGCCTTTCTTCATATTTATCAATATCAGCCAAGATTTCTTGTTTCTCAAATGTCATATCTTTTAAGTAGTAATTTCGATATGCTTTTTCTTGATCTGCAGACGTAATGAAATGTTCCAAGGAAGATTTTAATTCGCAAAGTTCTTGACTTTCTTTAATTCCCTCTGCAACTGTTTCTATCTTGTTTATGTCTTTGCATGACCTATATGATGTAATACAGTAACATAAGATTAAGTTAGAATGCGACACTGCAAATTTTCGAGTTACTTCTTAAAAATCGGAATGTAAAAAAGTTGACCATATTTCAGATAAGATTCCGTTGATAAAATTCCAATTGTTTCAACCATTTTCTGTAAACATGACATCAAAGTTGATAACCAAAATAAAATAGAGAAAATCAGAATCCCTTAAGAAAGTCCAAAAAAACAAATTGAAAATGTTGCAGGCTCGGTTTGATTGAGCCTGTTCATGGACGATACTGGAAAGTGCAAGTTACCGTCCACGCCCCCTAGCACCGGCTTAAGCAGAATTCAATATTTAACAGGAAAATGGTAAAATTTTGAATTTAAAGACATCCGCAGATGTGTTCATACGGCGGTTATCATGGAACCTTCAATGTGACACAGTAGTGCCATTCCATGAAAAGCGGCGTATGGTCCCCAAGTAAAAGAATGCTTTTGCCCCCCTAAACGAGAAAACAATGGGCGGAACTAAATAAAATGGAATTTTAAAGGGGATCTGAGGTTATAAAATATAATAAACAAGATCAACAAGGAAAGCCTGCATATCACAGGTAAGACGTCAAAAGACAAATTTAAAAAGCAGGCAACATATCCTAAGGGTAATTATACAGTATTCAAGTAGAAATACTGGAACCACCCAAGTTGAAAATGGCCAAAAGGAGAAACTAAAAGTACCACATAACATGTTTACACAACAATAATGTCGTGCTGACATTTTTGGAACATGACATTGTTGCGTACCTTTGGCAAAGGTTATGGGTATCACAACACCAAAGGCAGAGAAAATATCTTAACATTCTACAGTAAGCAGAGGAAATTATTTTTATAGCCCGTTTGAAAAATCGGTCGTATTATAGATTCCCCCCCCCCCCCCCCCCCGGCGGGCTGCTGGGCAGGCGTCGTCCAAATTTTGTCCGGAGCATATTTCCTATACCCATGGAGGAATTTTTATGAAACTTCCTAGAAATGTTCACCACTATCAGAAACTGTGTCGCACATGAACCAGGTCTCTAGGTCAAGGTCACATTTAGGGGTCATTGAAAAACGCTTGTCCGAAGCAAAACTACATCCCCTTTCAAAATTCCATTTTATTTAGTTCCGCCCATTGTTTTCTCGTTTAGGGCACACGCATTTTTTTACTTGGGGACCATATACCGCTTTTCATGGAATGGCACTACCGTGTCACATTGAAGGTTCTATGATAACCGCCATATGAACACATCTGCGGATGTTTTAAAATTCTAAATTTTACCAGTTCATGTTAAATGTTGAATTCTGCTTAAGCCGGTGCTAGGGGGCGTGGACGGTAACTTGCACTTTCCAGTACCGTCCATGAACAGGCTCAATCAAACCGAGCCTGCAACATTTTCAATTTTGCCGTGTTGGGCTTTCTTTAGGGATTCTGTATTTATCTATTCTACATGCAGAGGGATTTCAGTATAACTTGGCACAAATGTTCGAATGTTCACCATTGTAAGGCGGAGTGTTGCATGCAAAATTTAGGTTCCTGTGGTCAAGGTCACACATAGGGGTCGAAGTTCAGATAGAAATATAAAAATGTGTATTCCGACCATTTAGTAAGGGATTGAAAAAAGGTCATAATATCACATCTACTGGTGTGAAACATGTATTTTACTTTACTATATGTAAGGTCAAAGTGACTAAAGATGATTAAATATAGAAATTTTGGCCAGAGCATATCTCCTCCAAACATTGAGGGATTCTAATGACACTTCATAGAAATAGAGGATATTTGTTTGTTTGTGTGTAAGATGAAATTTTATTTCATCGAGTGGGCTTTAAAAACAGTATTCTCACGAGTGGCGTAGCCACGAGTGAGAATACTGTTTTTAAAGTTCACGAGATGAAATAAAATTAAATCTTACACAACAAACAAACAAATTTTCTTTTTATTTTATGCTAAAAAACAAGTTTAAACGAAATTTTCATGACATTAACGTAAATATTAAAATCTGTTTTCCCCATTGAGAGCCCCATTTAGTCGGAATTTCTCATTAAAAACAAGAAGTCTTGAGCTGTAAAATAAGTCCGACAATCAACGTTAAATGACAGTGATATTATTTATTTTGTTAAAAAAAAATATGAATGATCGCTTGTTTTAATAATAAAAACAAACAATTCTTGTAGGAGAAAAATTCCAACCATCCATCCATATTTCTGTTACTTACTGCGTATTTATATTAGACCTGGCTTTGTTAAATGTAAGCGGCAGCCATTTTTTAAAGTTGTGTATTTCACGGGAGGAAAATAATTGTGTTTGATTCAGAGGGATATCATTTGGATTTGTTAGTCATACACCTTTTTAAAAGAAAGAAAACATATTTGAGGATTGAAACAGACAAAAAATAAGTGTTGACAGATGTGAAAACATTCAGAAAAGGAGCTTGGAAAATGGAAAACTTGGAAGCTTGCTCGGAACGCTGGGTGGTTTAATTGTTCTACGAGGTGATAGCTGTCATTGCTTTTCAATTTTTCATAAAGCGTACGGCAGTTATTGCTCGTAGGATACTTTAATGTGCCCAAATGTCATCAAGAGCAGTTTGCATGTGGAAGGAATGTATTTGTCAGACTGTAAAAATGAAACAAAAAATTTATAGAGATGAAATTTGGTGATTGGAATTTGAATGAATAGAAGTAAGTTTTCTTCTTTTTATTACTTTTGACATTTAAGTTGATTATCAATTTCAGCTTTGCGTTTTCTTTAAACAGCCTGATATTGTCAGAATTGTCAGTAAAAATAAAAATTGAGGTACCACATGGGGAAAATCTTAAAAAAGTAGTTTCGTCATTGAAAAAAGTGAAATTATATTTTGATAATTTTCACTGTGAAATTATCAAATATAATTTTCACGGATAAATCAGTAATCCACTGAAAAGCATAAAATAAATGATTACTACTATGAGAAGCAGTGTCACATGCATGAACCAGGTCTCTAGGTTAAAAGATAAGGTCACACTTAGAGGTCAGTGAAAAATGCTTGTTTGGAGCCGAACTTTTACATTCATCGGGGAATTTTAATGTAACTTGGAACAAATGTTTACCATTGTGAGGCTTATTGCGCACATAATCCAGGTCCCTGCGACCAAAGTCAATGTCAAAGTTTTGTAAGGGGACCATTTAGCCGTCATTTCTTTCTTGATAGATCGTAACACAAATGATAACTATCATGACTACAAGTGTGTGACATATGTAATTTAGGTTAATATTTGCAAGGTCAAAGTCACTACATATGATAAAATGTCCAGATATTTTCCGGATATTGCCAAGAGCATATCTCCTATATGCATATCTATTATGCCCACATCTCTGTCAAAAGCTTTTGTGACGGGCGTATTATGCGGCAATGTTGCCCTTGTTTCCTTTATTATTATTTTTTTAATTTTTAATACGCCAAAACATGTTGAAAAATGAAAAGAACATTTTCATTTTTGTGCACAATTTGACGTTCAGTTTATCCACATTCTTTTGCATGAAAGCGGTTAAATAATTTTTTGTTTGTTTAAATGTCATCGATCTAATGATCTAAACATAGGGGGTCACCGACTCAACTGTTTCGGTACTTGTGATTCTATTTTCCCCACCCCTTGCATAATTTTTGTAACACAATTGGACTTTTGAAATGCGTTTCAGACTTCATTGTGAGGCAATAATGTTAAGCTAATCAGGAGCATTTTTGTAGAGTTTGACTTGTCCTAAATATATAAAAACGTCAACAAATTCTGTTCCATGACTGCTCCCCACCTCAATGCCATGAAAATATTGGGCTTGTGAGTGGCTAAAAATGGCCTTGGTCGATCTTAAGGTAAAGTGTATCTATCTATCTTCCGTAAATGTCAAACACCTCTAGGGGACGTAGACACGTCGGCGCGTCGAAAATCGCAAGACAGTAAAAAAGAGTTATTTAAAAGAGGATAAAAAAATATTTAAAAATGTTAAAAACAGGGGCTGGAAAACTAGGGTGAAACATGTTCGATGCAAGCTATGGCTACAATGAACTGCTCTGGGGTAGGGTGTAGGGCAACTGCAGGGGGTAGGTGGTTCCAGTGGTATACCGTCCAAGGAAAGAATGAAAATTTATAATAGTCTGAAGTTGCTGTGAATAATCTTTAACATAAGGGATGGCCATGACGTGATATTCGGGACAGGGGTTTCAAATATTCTTCTATAGGGATAGCAACCAGACCATGGTGTATCTTATAGAAAAGGGATAACCTTGCGTCTGAGTTGCAGTTTTCGATGGTTAAGGGAGTGAAGCATGTCTGTCGCTACAGGTCTGACCATAGTCTAGCTTAATCCATCGGGCTGCTCTTCTTTGGACATTTTCGATTCGATCTATTTGAGTTTTGGTGTGCACACCGTATTACCGGCGCCAGTGATGGCAGATACCTAAAATTTACCGCTCGGTACAGGTAGATTATCAATTTGGTTAGTATTATTGTATTACACAAACACGGCCCATTGCATTGCTATGAAACTATTGTCCATTGACTGGAGATACTATTTGGTAATTTTGGACTCGTGTTTCCTGTTTTTAGACTATTATGAGCAGGTTAAAAGTGACAGCTGCGAAAAAATCCGTGAAAATGTCTGTTTTTTGTTCAAAATATCTCAAGTTTTAACTAAAAAGCAGGGTAGATATTTGGCTTGCGTGACCCCAATGGATGAACGTCTGTATTAATAACACGAAATCCTGCTTTTGAGTTAAAACTTGAGATATTTTGAACAAAAAACAGACATTTTCACGGATTTTTCCGAAGCTGTCCATTTTAACCTGCTCAAAATAGTCTAAAAAAGGAAACACGAGTCCAAAATTACCTAATAGTATCTCCAGTCAATGGACAATAGTTTCATAGCAATGAAATAGGCCGTATTTGTGTAATATAATAATACCAACTAAATTTATAACCTACCTGTACCGAGCGGTAAATTTCAGGTATCTGCCATCACTGCAGTGATCTGCCATCACTGGCGCCGGTAATACGGTGTGGTGTGGGGAGACCATACTTCAGAACCATATTCAAGCTGAGGTCTGACAAACGTCTGGACTTAATGGATTAGTAACCAACACTGAAAAGGTTTTGACTCGATTTGAATCCATTAAGAAGTTGGAGCAGTTTGAAATTAGGTTTAATGAAAAATCAATGCAAAAAAGTGTTGTTTTTTTTGTGTGGCAATTTAGAGATGTCCCTTTGTTGCCATGGTAACAAGAAATTAAAGATTTAGCATGCCTTTACAAAAACTATGATCTAGTTAACCTTTTTGTCAAATTTTATTAGTATTAAAGCATTTTTTATAGTTTCATAGCAATTGAACAATTGAGCAATTTGAACTTGTAACAGGAGGCTTTTCAACGAAAACAGCCATTTTTTACAAAATGCTCATAGAGTGATTGGTTAAGATGAATTTTTAAGTCATGAGTGGCGCTGTGTAAATGACTTAAGATTTGACCTACAATTATCATAAGTAGTTCTATTTCACTTATATTTCAAATAAGATAAACCATAAGCAGTTATTTGATCAGACAAAAAAAAAACAGAGTACTCAAGTACTGAAATCAGTACTCTTTGCCATCTCAAATATCCAGCTAGTATTTGTAGTTCTATTTCACTTATGCCTGAAATAATGTATGACTTGGCAGCTGAGTCGTTTTCCTCGTCAAACAAAATAGAAAGTTATATGATATAACAAATGTCAGTGTTAATTAAAACCCAGGATAACAGAAATCTCACAAATAAAGTTTTTCTGATTAAGATGTTTAATACTTCCTATTTATACTTAAGCAAAGCATTAGCTAAATCTGTGTTAAACAGTGTGATTGATATCTATCGAACAGAGAAAATGGACAAACCTGTGTTTAACTGCCACACAAAGACTACAGCACACTTCATCATGGCCTTTGCAATATCTGTCAATGAAATGTTCATCATGACTTCTACATTCCACTGATCTTTTTCCCTGGACTTGATCCGTGTCACCTAGAAGCTCATTAGCTTCAGTGATTTCCACAATCTGATGTTTGCGTAATGCTGCAAACTTGTTGTGGTCATTTAAACATTCCTGGCAAACATATGTTGTACAGTCCACACAATATTTGATGGCGACAGTTGTCCTCTCTGTTTCAGAGCATGGAGTACAGTTATTTAACTTCTCAAACCCAGTAATCCCAGGTGTTGTTTCCTCTTTCCCTGCCATATCTCTACTGACGGTTGCTACAAACACAACAATGTTTTATAAAATAAACTTTATGATTTTAACTTGCTTTTACAAATATAATCAATACTTAACCATATAATGAAAAGTACCACCGCTAGCTGAGTCTTTGAAATGTATCTGCTGTTAACGTCTTTGTATATTAATAATAAATGTTTAAAGTAAAATCCATTCAATAATTCAAAGGCAAAAACTCTTTATTTTTATGCCCTCAAAGAATGGCATATTAAAATCGAACCATCAGTCTGTCTGTCAGTCAGTTCCGCTTTATACATATAGACAGTGGTGGTCATGTCCGCTCTAAAACTTCAGTATGCATGTAAGGATTGTAATTTTTCTTTCACATATGAAATAACCATAGATATATGGGGTGTTGCAAACAAGACTCGGGTTTCTACCACTAAGGTCAAGGTTTATGTGGAGTTTAAAACTTTGTCATTTTTTACATTATACAAATATAGATGGTGGTGGTCGTGTCCGCTCTGAAACTTCGGTATGCATGAAAGGATTTTAATTTTCTTTTACATATGAAATAACCATAGATGTATGGTGTGTCTTGAACAAGACTGTGTTTCTACTAGTTAGGTCAAGGTCACTGGGGGTTCATACTTTCTTATAAAAAATAGAAAGTGGTGGTTGTGTCCGCTCTGAAACTTCGGTATTCATAAAAGGATTATAATTTTCCTTTCACATTGAATTACCCATTGATGTATGGTGTGTCGTGATTAAGACTCGGGTTTCTACGACTAAGGTCAAGGTCACTGTTGGGGTGCAAACTTTGTCATTTTTTATGTTAAATAAATATAGAAGGTGGTGGTCGTGACCGCTCTGAAAACTTCAGTATGCATAGAAGGATTGTAATTTTTCTTTCACATATGAAATAACCATAGATGTATGGTGTGTCGCAAACAAGACCTGGGTTTCTTTGACTAAGGTTAAGGTCATACTTGGGGTTCAAACTTTGTCATTATAAATTTTTTTTATATATAAATATAATAGGGGGTGGTAATGTTCGCTCTGAAACTTCAGTATGCTTGAAAGGATTTTAATTTTTCTTTCACATATGAATTAACCATAGATGTATAGTGTCGTGAACAACACTCGCGTTTCTACAAGTAGGGTCAAGGTCATTGTGGAGGTTCAAACTTTGTCATTTGTTATGTTATATATATATAGATGGTGTTGGTCGTATCCGCTCTGAAACTTCGGTATGCATGTAAGGGTTTTAATTTTTCTTTCATATATGAAATAACCATAGATGTATGGTGTGTCGCGAACAAGACTCTGGTCTCTATGACTTAGGTCAAGGTTACTGTGGGTGTTCAAACTTTGTCAATTTTGATGTTTATATACATATAGGCAGAGATGGTCGTGTCTGTCTGTCATTTGTGAAAATGTAAAGTTATTGGATTTACAAAGACAGCGCGACAGAAAATATTTTTCATATCACTTAAAATTGAAATTTATTGACATGCGCTTAATATGTATTATTACTAAGCAACATTAAATGCCCAGTACCTTCCTTTTTATGTTACTGTCACAAGTTTAACAAATATGCTGCCTTACCGAGACTTGCACCCCGGACCCTTGGAAACTATTCTGTAGCTCAACTAATAGAACTATCAGACTGCTTACACATCACCTCCCTAAATAGTGGACAGTTTTGAACCATGACATAATCCCTGCTTTATTGACATTCGTCCTTGAATAGGTACAATGTGAAGAGGACTTTTATACCATCGTTTTATACCATCACAGTCCCCTGTGGAATAGGTGATAGTATGAAACTCTAAGTAAATTTCACATTGTTGTTTTAAATGTTACAGAGGAAAACTCTATATAGTTTCTGTTACACCCAGTAGAGGAAAATACCCCTGTGGTTTTATAATAATCTTAATGATAAATCCTTACAGGCTATCCTAAAAAACTCACTGGTGAGGAGGCAATTCATGAAAGTTTCAATTTTATTTAAAACTATAAAGTCACCATAGATGGACAATGTGTTTGTGATCAAGACCCAGGTTTCTTTGTCACTGCTGGGGTTCGAACTTTGTCAATTTTTACCACCACACTTGACATGTAATAGGTGGTTTATAACTAGAATCCTTCGGGGGGCATTTGTCACGTTCTGTGACAGCTCTTGTTGATATTTTTGTCCCCTATGAATTTATATTCCCAATACTAAAGTTTACCACACCGCCTCCATGGTCGAGAGGTCAGAGTCGATGACTTCTAAGCCAGTTACCTCTCCGGGAGATGCTTTGGTAGTTTAGCACGGAGGAAGGTAGTCGAGTACTGGTGTAACTCTCAAGGAACGATGGTTAGGAAACTATTCGCCTATATGAATGAAACAAACAAACATAATAAATCAAAGGGCTGCAAGCTCTGTGATATTTTCTAATCTTCGTAATCTAAATCGTACTGTACATTTGTATGCAGTTTCCTGTATAAGTTTATTTTGATATACTATAATCTTGCAGGTCACCGAGTTGCAGCGATTGCGTTTAGATTTTTATGCTCCCTGAAGGATGAGCATATTGTCGCCGCTTTGTCAGTCCGTCCGTACAAACCGAAAGGTACTTGTGTGACATGGAGAACAATGGGTAACAGTAAATTCTCTGTGATCTGATCATTCCGTTTTTACTTGTGTGAATAAAAATGGCTAAAAATATCAAATAAAATAATCGAATCAAATAATAATTTGGCTATAGGGACAAAAGGTAACTGTTTTTTCTTTTTAATGTCATTCATTCCGTAATGCTTTTATGTGGCTATTTTCTTTTATGTGGCTAAAAAGAACTATAGAGAGAACAATAGAGTAGCCACATTATACTGTCTCTTGAGAACGTCCGTCCGTCTGTCCCTCCGTCCGTCCGCTATTCTTGCCCGGTATCAACATGAAACTTTGTAGGTAGATAAATCTCACCGAGTAGATGTGCAGTGCACAAAAACCGTAACTCTGCCTTGCCTAATACTTGAATTATTGCCCTTTGTTTATTTTTACACTTTGAACTTTGTCCGAGACATAACTCTAAAACTATAAGAGTTATCAACATGAAACTTTCCAGATAGATAGATCTCATTGAGTAGGTTTGCAGTGCACAAGAACCATAACTCTGCCAAGCCTAATTTTTGAATGATTGCCCTTTGTTTATTTTTACACTTTGAACTTTGTCCGGGAAATAACTCTAAAAGTATAAGAGATTTCAACATGATAAGTTTGAACAATACATCGTTTTCTGTGTTAATTTTTTGAACACACAGGGCATTAGAAATTTAGCACACATCTTTAATTAAATATGTATACAGTCGAGACTGCCTTAGCGACCCCCTGATTTAAACGACTCCCTGTCTTATCCGACCTTGTTTCAGTCCTCCCAACGTATTTTCCGATATAAATGGTCTGAATTAAACGACTCCCTGTCATATGTGACAAGCGACCCTAATTGTCAGGTCCCAATGCAATGTTTTGTCTGATTTAAACGACTTTCACACCTTTTAATTGTCCGTTAAATCAGATAAATAATACCTATTATAACACCCAGAGGGCCAAAATAATTAAGTCCAATTATAATCCAGTAGCAAACAAAGTCTACACACCTCTATCTCAATTACACAGTTGACATGTATAAATGCAGGTATCAAGTGACGTAGCGTCTGTTTATGGGAAGCATGACGCAATCGATGTGTGTGTAATGTACATTATGGCCTGAGTAAACTGGTTAAGACTTGTGTTAGATTTTTTTTTAATTATAGAGTGCCCAAGGAAGATTTTTTAGGCAGCATATTTTTTTATTTACCTTGACTGCATAATTAATACGGAAAAAATATTGATACTAAACCAGAAAAAGCTTTTCAATTGTGTGATGCAGTAAGGTCTGATTTTGCATATTTTGACCTCATGTAATTTATTGATTAAATATAATGTGCACAAATATTTTCAGTACACATTATACATATTCTTTGATGTTTGAAAGTTGTTTTATTTGCATAATTATGTCCATATATATTTTTTTTGCAAGTGTGGTCAATCACAAAACATAAAGGATCTTTAAGTCACAATGGTATATAGACAGCTAGATGATACTTAAATTTAATTTTCTTTGAGACTGTATTAAGAGACTCCCTGTCATATGTGACCTTTTTCTGAAGATCCCTTGGAAAGTCACATATGACAGTCTCGACTGTATATGAGTACAATATGTATTTCGTCACAGTTTTTTTGTTTTGTGTTGTAACATGAAAATATATTCAACGACTTACGCTGGTAAAATTAAAAGTAAGTTCACTGTCCTTTCTAGCATTATATTGCTTGCTTATTTGTCAGATTACTTAATCAACTGAAACAATCGTTTGTTACGCAGACAAGCGAGTAGCCAGATAATATATTTGGTCAATGATAAGAAACGTTCATCAGCATGACTTATTTTACATAATCATAATGCATGAATATTTGCTTTATTTTTTTATAGATAAGTAAATGTTATAGTATTTCCGATCCGTTTCTTGTATAATAGCGTCTTAATATATGCATGCGCTGTAAGCAAGGATGATTATTTATTTACCTGAATCTTTTTTAGCTACATCTCAGGTGAAATAAAATACATTCATTACATAAAGTAAGAGATATTATAGGGCAATAATGCTATTCAGTTTTTTTATGCAAACAATGAATCTTCTGTTCTTATAAATGTAAGGCAGATTTTATCAATATACCTGTTAAAATAACCAAACAGATCTTCTTAATAAATATAAAGAGTTAAAATATGACAAAGATCTTCATCACTTTCGCATGGTGGAGTAGGTTTTAAACAGTATAAATAAATCAGGGTTATTTACTCTGAAACGTTTAATGGCTAAAATATTGTCATCATATGAATTTTGATACATTTTGCTTATTTATGAATGAAACAAAAATTAAATTACGTTGTTTAAATAATATTTATCATATACTGTGACATGCATCTCTACAACTCATAACTTTCCTATTATTTCGCATCGCCTACAAATCAAATATTGCAAACTTTTATATAATTTATCACAATATACTTTTATTAGATTTTAAACATACCCTTGCCTGTTATTTCTCACTGGCTGATATCTAAATGTAAGAAAATCTGCTTATTACACAATATCTCACCTGGTAATTAAAAAAATCTGTACTTTAGTATATATGGACTTCAAACAAAGTTCCCGTATATTGCGAGTGTACGGATCACGGTATTTTAGTCATAAACATATTGCATGATATACGGTCCCGTACATCTATACGTATTTAAATTTCACTTATCTAACCTGTCTATCTATAATATACGGAATTCCGTACCCTTCATTGTATACATATACATTCCGCAGTGGTCATAATGGCATAAAATGCCGTTTAAAGCGGGATTTTGACACAGGGCGATCTTTTTAATGACAAACAAAATAACAAACGCCCTTTGATAGCGTGACTTTTATCAAAAGGGGTGGGGGAATAAAATCACGTGTACTGAAAAAATTGAGTCGGTGAACCCCTACTTCTTTAAGTCATTTTGACTGAGTATACGTTTAAAGAAAAAAAATTAAAAATTTATTTCAGGATTTTTTTGATAAGACTCTTTAAAGCCGAAAAATGCGGCTAAACTGAACGTCAAATTTTATACAAAATTGACAGTTTTCTTTCCATTTTCCAAACATTTTTCGGCATAAAACGATAAATTTTATATCAGCTTAAAGGAAAAATTTATTTCCATAAAATGTTGTAGAATTAAAGATATTTTGTGCGCCTATGGCGTTTTATACCCGTAACAGTTGCCAAGGACACGCAAAGACGTCATGTTCAAAAACGGCCTTTGATGGTCGACTTTGACGTCATGTGTACAAAACTTGGTTGAAACTACTGGAATAAAATCAACGGAATCTAATCAGAAATATGGTCAACTTTCTGTATGCCAATTTTCAAGATGCTACTCGAAAGTTCGCAAAGTGTCGCGATCTACCTTAAAGGATTATATCAACAGTATATACTTTTTTACACATTTTCTAATCAGCCGATCATTTTGCATATATTTAACTATAGTTACAACAGATCAGGACAATTTGTATTTTACTGTCTGTATATTTTTATCCGATCTGATGACAACTATACGTAGATCGATAGAAAAAGTTATTTAATATATTTGTAAATGTCTTCAATATGAAGTTATTATTTGAGATATTAATTACATCTCCTTTGGCACTCGTATAAAATACTCGATTGCAAAATCTGAAATTGTTATGGGTTGATTCAATGCCTTTATAAAACAGTTGAACGAAATGATTGCTACACGTTCAAGTGATGTCCACCTTAAGAAAACCTAGCCTCCTACTTATTGTTATTTTATACCAAAGTGCTGTCAACCTTCGTGTAGCAACTCGATTAGTTTAAACTTTTTTTCTCAGAATACATGGAATACATATACACATTTTAATTTACGATATACACAAAGCATTTCAAATGTTCTTACAAAATAGGTTGTGTTTTAAAACTTACCTTTATGAATGGTTTCTGAAGTAACATTGTCATCATGATAATTGTATCTACAAGAATTTCATTTATGATCATTTTTATCTAAAATAAATCTTATTGTTTAATGCAGTTTTACTAAGACAAATAGAATAATTGCCGATATGAACTGAGACATTTACTAAATCTTTTATGTTGACATTGAATTTTGATTCGATTTGAATATCGGTATTTTTAGTTCAAAATTTTACGTTTTTCAGGTTTCAATGTTGAATTCCGCTTAAGCCTGGCATGCACGGTAACTTGAACTTTTAGTACCGTCCATGAACACGCTAAATCAAACGGAGCCTGCAACATTTTCAATATTGCTGTTTAAGGCGTTCTTTAGAGATTCTGTTCTTCTCTTTTCTTTCATAGCATAATTAGATAAGTTCTAAAGGCGTTAGTCACTTTTCCTAACAATATATTCTGATATTTAAATATTTATATGGTTAAGACGTTGGCAGTGTTATTTTATCAAAATTATCTTACTTTAAAGATAATTCAAATCTATTGGAATTATAAGAAGAAAGAATAAACATTAGTGTGGATTTTCTTCTTATCTAATTTATATTAAACTTTCTCTAGTGTTCTTCTTGTATCTTAAAGCCAAATATTATAATTTTGAACCGGACGTTAAAATAAACAAAATGATATTGATAATAGTGTGAATAAAATTAATATAATATAAGCTTTTATAATTATTGAGCACATGTTTCTAGAATTCAAACGTCAGAAGAATATTTATCCTTGGCATCTTTTTTTGTAAAAAGACAATAGTAATGGGTAGGACAATACGCTTTGGTTTTTAATTTATGAGGAGTAAACAATCAAAAGCGAACATTAAGCTCTGTCAAGGAAAAGATCTAAAGATAAATTAACCTTATTTGTTTGTTTTCTGCTTTTACCGCAATTTCAATATTTTGAATATATCTCGGCTTTCACCATTATATGTTTCAAAGTTGAACACTGCTTAAGTCGGTGCTAAGGGGCGTGGACGGTAGTTTGTAATTGCAACTACAGCCAATGAACAGGCTCAATCAAATCGAGACTGCAACGTTTTCTATTCTGCCGTTTTGCGCGTTCTTGACGAATACCGTTATTACATTTTCCTGTGTAACTAACCAGTAATTACTGACTTCTCCCACTTGAAATCTAAATCAATGTTGGGAGAACAATACACAAGTCAAGCAATAAGACATTATAAAGTAGTCAACAAGAAAATGTGACAAGCTCATAAAATGTTATGATTTATCAGGGCTAGTGATAACCATTTCAAAAAGAGTCCAATATATGCCTTAATTTTACAACAATGTTATTAATATCATTATATTGCTTTCAAATGATATGCATCAAAAAGTCATCCATGTTGTAATTATTCGACGAGTTATATTATTAAAGGAACTCCACTAAGGTTTATGAGCCTAAAAACATAAAAATTTGTTTTTTCACATAGATTAGCATGAGCACTTAAAACAGAAATATAAATAAATTATAATTAAGAAATACATTGACAATCATATGTTTGTGCTATTCTCAGTTCGATGTGACTAAAAAAAGCGTTTAAACGCTTTTCAATTTTGGGTCATTTTTCACTATTCTAATAATTATTCTGGAAAAACAGAGCGAGCTAATGATCTGAAATTTTGTACATAGGTTATTGGTATAGGTCTACATCAGATGGAGTAATAATCCCAAACAAATTATTTCCAGTCCCGTCATGTCAAAAAACTCCAGTGGAGTCCCTTTAATACAGAAGAATAAGGAAAATCTTAGGTAATGTCTGTCTAACGGTTATCTCTCTCTGTTCATAAATATTTAATATTCACATTCTATAAACATTTGAAACTATATCAAATACTTTGAATCATCCTGTATACCTTACCTTTTCTTTCTTTCTTGTCTTTATCTTTTGATTAGTCTTATACCAACGAATCAAACAGTGAATCGATAGATAGCGTGTGATGTATGTTACAATTCTAAATTAGGAAATTATTCATTAATCTATGAATGGTTTTATTTCTAGAATGAATTAGGGACTAGACGCAGCAAAATGGTCAATGAATAATCGGAAGTGGGATAAAGGAGATGACAATGGTTGCAATCAATGTAAGACCGGAAGAAGGATGAAGATATTTTCGAGCAAGACTATCGTTACCATTTTGTTGAATGAAAGAAATGCTGTCGTCGGCATTAATCTGTTTAAAACTGTTGTTATGCAACTAGTTATTAAACAAAAAAATTAAATGCAATCAGTACGATTCTTCAGCAAATTTACGTGACAAGTTTTTTTATTTTATTTTTAACTCTTCAATAAAGAAGGACCGTCGCGTTTCAACACACAATAACTATCTAGAGAAAGAAGCTGCCATTAAACATCAACCAATAAAGAAAAAAAAGTTGACTCTAGCCATTTCACTTTCGATTTTTGTTTTAGAAAAAATGTATATACATATGTTGAATAGTTACAATTGACTTATGATCTGTTGTAATGGGATTAATTCTTGCGTGGATGATCAAAGAAAAATTCACGTTAACTAAAAATTGAAAATCCTTTTAATGATTAACAAGGACATTTTTTTATCTATATCAATTACCGACTGTTTCTTAATGCAGTAGACATGTGATAATGCGACTTGATAGGGTCATTGCACATGATAAGCATTTAATCTTCGTTAAGCAAATTTACTCAGTCTAAGGCCGCGTCTACACCTATTCAAGTTTCTTACATGTCACATTTAGATAAGCTAAATAAATGGCCCTTTCAACATTTTTTCGGGCACAATTTTTACTGAAATGTCTCATTAAGATAGCCCAGGGTTTATACCATTGTCTTTGCAATACTATCATGTTTCTGTAAAATATGTGGGAAAAAAAGCGGGAAAATGATGCAATTAGCTAAAACAATGGAGTAAATGAAATGCGTACATTCTTTTTAAAAATTGAAAAAATGTGACAAAAATTTATTTTGATGCAAATTCTTTATTTGATGAAAGTTTATTCACTAAATGGACAAGATCATTTTAAATTCATTTGGACTCTTCTTGAAAAAGAGCTCTTTTTTATTTTTTACAATGCATTTATTTTTATCTATTTATTTATTTATTTTTTGCTCTTCTGTGTATCAGCGTATTGATTTTTTCCTTTGACCAAGACATTGTAAACATTTACTGAAACTCAAAGGGCATGTACACTGCATCAACAACAAAAAGTCAGAAAATAATAAAAATAACAGCACTATCAAACCTTCGGGCACATGTTTTGTGTCAAACTGGTGTTATCAGTGTCTTGGCAGCCAAAAACTTGTAGAAAAATAGAACCTGTTCTAATTTTCTTGCAAGAAATTATCTTCATGGATGTCACATCATTTCTCTTTAAAAAAACAAGTAGGGTGTCTACATTATCCAATACAAGAGAATATGATACCTGCATTCAAGACTTGGATAGGTGTAGACGGGCCCTAACTTTGCTTTGAAGGCGACGAGTTTTAAAATTAAAGATAATACCGTAAGAGTTTGCAACAACATTTGAGCCGCGTCATGACAAAACTAACATAATGGGTTTGCGAACAGCGCAGTCTGATCATGATCCATGCTGTTCGCTTATCAACTCTATTACAAGTAGAGAATCTGACAGCGAACAGCATGGATCCTGATCAGACTGCGCGGATGCGCAGGCTAGTCTTGATCCATGCTGGCGCAAACTCACCATGTTGGTTTTGTCGTGACGCGGCTCATTTATTGCTTCACACATCTATGGTGGGATGGGTAGAAAACCCTCTAAATGACATCTGTTTAATTTAGAAATAAGTATGTCATAATCAATACTAATTATGGGACATGCATTATACAGACTTAATCTGTAAGGATGATATTTATTTTGATACATTGAGAAAACAAGGACTTATTTATATTTCTAATCTTTAGAATTTTTAAAATTGTGTATATTATGCAATCATATTATTAATATGTTTATTATCTGTCTAGTAAACATCTGTTATTTCTCTATTAACATAGAGAACACAAACTATTTGTCTTCAACACACACTTTTTAACATCAATTGATAGCATTTAACAGATTTAGCACTTTAATTTCACCATAAAGTATCAGTACTTTTCATAAGACCATGTCAATTGTTGCTATCGTAATGGCTTTAATCACCTTCTCGGCCTGTGTTTTTGTGCGTAAAACTTTTGTTGTCAGTATGTTTATGCATAAAGATTTATGCCCCAATACATTTTATTGTTTCATTGTATAATAATGGGCAATCTTTAACGATAAAATGTAGATGTAAGAAGCGTTCTAATCAACTTCATAATCTGTACTTTTAATTGAACTAAAATATGCTTTAACTTAACAAAAGATTTATGAAAGCGTTCACGTAACAATCATTACCCAAGATCATGCCAATATCAACACGGCAAATCATATGATCACCCCTGCGTGTAATACGATTTTATGCATTAATGATTAACTCTGCAGCTACTTAAGTTTACCATATGGGGCATTTGTAAGTTTACCTTTTTTACTATTTATGTCACTTTCTCGGTCTTCGACAATAAAATGTCGTTGATGGGTTGTTGTAATCAAAGTGACATATTTAAAACAGTATTGTTCTACCGTACACAAATATGTTAAACTCTTTTCAGATAGTCATTTCTTGCTTATTCATTCTCTTAATGAAAACGGTGCTTCATGAATAAAGAAACAGCATTGACAAAAACGGTACAAGTTGCGTGTTCTGAACGATTCAATGTCATTGCTGCTCTTTTTAAGCCTATTTAAATAGTCTTCATTAATTAATCATTTTCTATGTCTCGACAGTAAACAACATGAAGACAATATTATGAAACAGTACAAATATATATGCTGTAAAGCTAACATTTTATCACCAAACCCAATTTCAATCTGTATCTTTTTAGTGAAAATTTGTACAAAATACTAAATTACTCACTCATACCGAATTTGTAGCTATGAATATCGCAAACAGATCAATTAAATGTACATTTCAATAGAATAAGAATAAAGGAAAATATAAGATTGTAATAACAATCTGTTTCTATCGAAAAAGAAATTATCGTTAAACTATTTCAATCACGTATTAACTTGACTTAAGTCGGCTATATAATGTAAAACTGACTTGTTCCAAAATTCTGTGAATAGTCTACTCGAAGGTGTGTCCACGTTGTATAAGAATAATCAAATGCTAACTAAAATCTCGTAATATATTTTTTTTCTTAAAGTTACATTAAATAAATATGTTAAAATATTTTTGCCGTCGGCCTAAAAACCAAGCATTCTACAGTTTCATTAACCTTTTTAACAGTATCGTTGTAAATCTCATCAAATATTGTTCATAAATTAGGATTTTAAATGGAAAACCCCACGGTAACACTAAAGTTCGTATACGAATTTTAACATGCAAATGACGACTATAATCAGCTCGTGTACGCGCTACGTCACGGAGTTATAGTTGCTATCCGGAACACAGCAAATATAAGATTTTCTTGTGCAAACACACTTTTACCGTTTAAGCTTCACGGTGCACTAGGCCTGTGGTTCAGAAAAAAATAATCATCTCATAAAACAGATTAAATTTGTATGAAAATATCCGTTACAATGCGGAAATTAACCGTTAAATTAGGACTGCTACTTATAGTCATGTTTGTTGATTTAATATTGATGTACGGATGATCTGAAGGCGGAGTTTCTCATGCAAACAGAAATTGTACTTCCGAATTCGCCACAATGAGGTTGCACATTTGTATGCTCATAAAACTCATTTTGGTTGCCTGGACACTAAAATAAGATCTGGAGTCGATATGAAACCCAATTTATTAATGAAATTTCGCTATTTGTTTTTTTATGAAATTTATTTAATGTAACTTTAAGTATCTGTAATATTTAATCAAATAGTTAGCTCTTTTCATAGAGGAAAGATATCATCCTTATTTAACTTTTGCAATAAATGCTACATGACATTTGTAAAATATTGGTTATATAACAATAAAAAACTTTCAATTAGTTTAAAACAGTGAAACATCAAATGTCAACATTCTACTTATATTTACAAATTTCATTTATACTTTAAAGTGTAAGTTCCATTACTTTCAAAGATCTCTTAACATGTTAATGCTAAATTTGAGTAATATATAATTGAACTTTACTTACATTTATTGTTGTGTCTGTCTTTACCAGAAAAATAAGTTTAATTTGTATTTGTATCATAGTTTGGAGACCTTTCTGTTGAAAATGTGTCAGGGTTAAATCGTATACATATACATGCACAGTGCGTTAACTGGAGTGCGGGTATTAGTTACCCGCACTCCAGAGCATGCCCATTGATTGGATCATTTTTGCTGGGGTTTACATATTGTGACGGCAGAGAAAGGGAAAGCGACAGAAATGTCACATTCAGATGTTCGTTCATTGGTTCATGTTTGCCGGGGTTTCATATTGTGACAACAGGGAACGTGCTTTTATGTTTGACTATGATACAAAAGAGAAAGAACACCAAAACACTCGGCAATCTGATTAATACTCGGGGGCTACGCCCCCTCGTACAAATCAGATAGCCTCGTGTTTCGGTGCTCTTTCTATTACTTGACTACATTTTGTTCCGGTTGGTTGCAATATATAAGTTTATCTAAAATAAATATAACTTCTAATATTTCATCTAAGAAAAATGCAAAACATTCGCCCTGCAAAGACATATTATATTCAAATGCAAATAAATAATAGAGGTTGGTGGCACATATTTTAAGCATTTCGTATATTCTTACAAAATATATTGTTTTTGAAACTTACCTTTATGAATGGATTCTGAATGATCATTGTAATCATGATGATTGTAATAAAACTATATGTAATTTTGTTCTATAAGAATTTCATTTTCGTATGATCATTTCTTATCTAAAATAAATCTTACTTCTTTGTTAGTAATGCCAATAAAATCTTTTAAATTGCACAAAGGAATTGTAATTATCTTGAAACCGTTTTTTATCTTGAATCTCTGTAAGGCAGATTTTATCAATATACCTGTTAAAATAATCAAAATAGATCATCTAAATAAATATAACGAGTACAAATATGACAAAGATCTACACTTTTCTTCAATAGCCTTCTCATTAGGGTGTAGGTTTTCAAGTCAAGTTTTTAAGATTTCTTATAAATATTTATGCCACTAAAAGGATTTGGAACTCAAAGCTAACTTGAAACAACTCTTTTATGAATTAGATAAAGTCTTTCTACTCGTATTTCATTCAGTTATATATTTCAGAACTTTCCTCAATGTCTGATACGATAGTTAAGTTAAATAGTCTAAATAAATCAGGGTTATTTACCCTGAAACGTTTTATGGCTAATATAGTGTTACCATATTATGAATTTCAATACATTTTGCTTATTTATGAATTGAAACATAACTTAAATTACGTTTTTAAATAATATTAATCATTTAGTGTAACATGTATTTCTACAGCACATCATTTTCCTACTATTCCGCATTGCCTTCAAATCATGAATTGCAAACTTAAATATACTTTTATTCCAATGTACTTTGAGATGTAAACATGTCATTGTTTGTTATTCATCTGGCTGATATTTAAGTGTAAAAAATTCTGGTAATTACGCATAGCATGTAAAGTAAATATTAAGTTCCATTAATTTGAATGCGCATATGCCACAAGCATTTTATTCATTATCATCACAAAATTATTTGTTAAACTGAAGTTCTTTCTATATCCTTTGCCAGACGCTTTGATTACAAAACACCGATGATCACTATAGGGTTTTGTAATTATTGCTTATTTACGTTTTTCATAAATGAATAAGTTATGTATGGTTGATTATGTGTTGTATATGCAACTTGCTTTCAAAACAATTAAAAATGCACTTTTACTAAGACAAATAGTATATTTGACGATATAAAACAACGGAAACATTAACTAACTGCTGTTATGTTGACATTGAATTTGAATAGATTTCAATATCGTTTTTTTTAATATTAAAATTTTACCATTTTTGTATCTTAATGTTAAATTCTGTTTACGCCGGTGCAAAGGGTGTGATAACATGCACTTTCCAGTACTGTCCATGACATGCTAAATCAAACCAAGCCTGCAACATTTTCAATTTTGCTGTTTGAGCGTTTTTATGGATCTTGTTTTATTCTATTGTTTCTATTGCATAAGTTTTTATTTTATAATTTGTAAAGGGGTTAATCACTGATCCTAACAATACATATTGATAATCAAATACTTATTATGGTAAGACGCCTTTACATGTTAAAATGTTGAAAACTGCTTAGGTCGGTGAACAGGCTCAATCAAACCGAGATTGCAACATTTTTAATTTTGCCGTTTTGGGAGTTCTTGACGAATTCCGTTTTTTAAACTAACGAGTTACCGACTTCTTCGTATGAAGTCTGAATCAATGTTGGGAGACAAATAAATAAGTCAAGACAAGCAATAAGACATAATAAAGTAGTCAACAGGAAAATGTTAAAAGCTCATAAAATATTTTGATTTATCAGGGCTAATGATAACCACTCCAGGAAGAGTCCGATATTTACCTTTATTTTACAACAATGTTATTAATATCATTATATTGCTTTCAAATGATATGCAGCAAAAAGTCAACCATGTTGTAATTACTCGACGATTAATATTATTAATACAGAAGAACAAGGAAAATCTTAGGTTATGTCTGTCTAACGGTCATCTCTCTTTGTTAATACATTTTTAAGTCACATAAGCTTTAATGTCCCCTAGCTGTGATTTATTATTTGTTTTGTTATATTGGGAAGCAAAGGTCTGTGCACTTCTATTACAGTACATGTTCACACAACGCCTAAATCACTCAATAATTTTGTTTCCATATATATTTTTCTTACTGTGACGTCACAGAATGAACAGTAAATATTATCTTTGACACCAAACATAATTGTTTAAGATACTGGGCAGTGGTCCTCCAATAAGGTTCATTGACACCATCCGTCTAAGTAAAAAGGCAGTAATATTGACGTATTTCACCAGATAGTGATGCAATTTCATTCATCTTGGCAAAAAAGGCAAAATCTACATTTTGTACGACAAAACAACTATACCAAAGAAAATTGAAATTTACGTTAGCATTATATATCTTTTAAGATTTCTTTATATAGTGTCAATATGCACTGAATAGTGAATAAAAATATATATAATAATGAAATAGGCACACGAAGTGATTATACGAAATGTCAAACAATTATTACCTGCATATGATTACATTTCAAACTCAATCTGTAAAGTATTTGGTATTAATATATTTTATGAATTCCGACAGTTTTAAAAAAGGTCAGAACACTTGAATAATAGCAATACTATTTACTGAAATAGTAAGTAGGAAGTTTGCACAAAGTGATCATCGAAAACTGATTTGAAATGAAATCCCACATTAATTTCTAAATAAGCACTTTAAATTTGCTTTATGCAAGCGTAAGGAGATATACAGATTAAATGGCTTGAGAAATTAAAAGAAATGCGATTATATCAAAATATAGGCTTTATTATACTCCTGTATCGTTGTTTATCTGATAAAAAACATAAACTGTCGTTATTTATCTGATTGAAAAAACATAGTTTTCAAAAGATAAGCTCAATGACAGCTGATTATATGGACTTATTCATATTTTATTGAGCATATATAATTCTTGAGATTGACCTGATATTAAACTTGTAAATTTCAGTATTTCTGGCTCAATTTGTAGCAGTATCGCTAAAAGCATATTAATTTATTTTAACATTTGCAATGAGATGTGAATGTTTTGTTTTTCGAATGTTAAAGGCTGACATGCATACTCATTACTAGTGTTAAAGCGGCACCCTCCAATGTCATGAAAATTTTGAAAATGTATTTAGAAGTAAAATACTAGTACTTGAACACAAAAAATAATTTAGACATTGCAAACGGCACTTACAACCAATGTAAATTACCAAAAAAAGGTAAAAATATGCAAAAATAGCCCTTACTGCATTAGTTCCGCAATAGAAACATGGTTCAAAATAAGGATTGGTAATTTATTGCGCATAACATGGAAAGTATCACTTTGATTTCGAATGTTTTTACTTTGTCTTCAAATCTTAGTTTATTTTTCTCAAGTTTGATTTTTTTTTAAACTTTGGGCTTTAAAGTAATAAAAAAGCTTCTCTACACACAAAAACTTAATGTTGATATATATACATTTTAAAGCACAATAACAAAATTATGTTGTAATGAGTTACAAAATAGTTTAAAATAGTTTTGACTGGGTAACAGTTTTGTAAACAGCTAATCATTAGTAGATTTTAATTTTTAGAGATTTAGAAGAATCGAGTTATATCATTAAACATATTCGATATTTTACTAGCAAAATATTTTAAGAAAAAGATATTGACATGAGACAAAATGAAAATAACTAAGCGCTATCCTTTTCATTCTGCTCAGATCAATTCACATTAAATGAGTAAGAGTACAAATGACATGCGTAGTCTTTTATATAACACCTATATGCCAGGTTCTGACATATATTTTTATACAGAATTGTAAAAACTGACAGCAGAGTAAATTCTTGTCACATCCTACCTTTTGGATTGACAACCTGATAAAATATCTGGAACAGTCAAGTCTGTCAATGACATTATTGTATAATGTCATTGACAGCAAACTATATGGTGCCATTGACTTTGTCTTTTTTCTGAGACCATGAATCTTCATACTAAAGATGTGACACATATATAAACTGCATTTCGGTGTTTTCAAATATAAATATAAGTATTAAATGTGTGTATATTTGTGTTCAAAATTAAAAAAGACAACACATATTTACCAGCACCGCATAGCATTGCCGAGCATAATATCGGCGCATAAATGTATTTTGTCAGTAAAACACTTTATTATCAATTGTTTTTCATTATTGTTTCATTTTAATATGATGGATAAATTATAATAATTTATATTCAGTAAAACAGCATAGATTTAAGAACCAATTAACCATTATTTACATGTGGTCTACAAGTTTTGCTTCAATTTACAATATCGAAAATAGTATATTTGTATTATAACTGTGTTAAGATAATCAATAGTTTTTCATTATTGTTTGAGTTTAATATGGTGGGTAAATTATATATATTATTCAGTAAAACGGCATAAATGTAAGAACAAATAAACCGTTATTTACATTTAGCTTTAACTGACAATATCAAATATACCATTTTAACTGTGTAAAGATTTCACTTTATTTTCATATTATAATTGATATTAACATAACGTTACGAAGTTCTTAACTAAGAATTGGTATTGTTAAACAATGTTTTATATTTGACATAGGTGATCATGAATAACATTGTTGATGTCTGGCCCGTTACATTGCAATACGAAATACTGATAAATGTGTCCGTTAGATGAGTATACAACACAAGATAAATGCCATTTATAAATAAGATTTTTGTATTACTTTTTCGAATACTTCCGGTCAGTTGGGTTTATTTATCAAGCCTATTTTCCTAACTAAAAATGCTTGCTCTTGTCGTACAATTATGTAAATGTTTGGGAAATCGCTAATCAAAATTTGCAGTGACTATTAAGCAAAAATGATAACGCTAAATTGTAAGTCGTATACCAAAGTTAAAAATCTTTACAGATACCGCGATCTTATCTGAAGTAGTTGTATGCATGTATATGGAAAGCTTTTCTTGAAAATTGAAATATATTGCATAATTAAATAGCACAAACAACGTAAAAGACATAAAAAGTTACTCCTCTACTTAGTTATGATCAAATCGAAATTTACCCGTGACATAAAAAAAATATGTTGTTATAGAAATATCTTTTTATGTGAGTTCGAAATACCAGCAACGAAAAGAAAGTATGTTAAATCGTACATGTCTTGTACATCCCAGTGGATAATACAAATCAAATATTAAACATATTTATTACCTAAAGAAAGTAGCTATGAATGTGAAATAATTGGTCGTAAAATATCGAAATGTAAACAAATTAATATTTTGACAACCATACAAAATACCTATTCACTATTATTGTACTTATTGCTAAAATTAACAGATGAAAGTGATTGTTCAGGAAATTGGTCAATGAGTGTTATAAAAGTACACCAAAATATAAAGACTTTTGAGAAATAAAAAATATTTTTGAGGCATAATGGGCCTCAGATATATAGCATTAGCAGTTATAGATAAAGAAAAAAGATATATATTTGGTTGAGAATAAGCATGGAAAACATATCAACACAATAAGAGACCATTTACCATGAAATTGCTGGGACCGACATTGACGTTGACCACCAGTATAGAGCCAGGTAGCCAGAGATTCTGTCTTTAGAATTTTTTGTTTTATAACTTTTTAAATTCATATTACTTTTTCGTTAGATATTTTCCTTTAAGAGCACCGAATGAAAACATAGACCAATTTAAAATTTTATATCGTCCATTTTATAATGACTTTTTATTTTTAGAAACTTTAGATGCATGCGAATAGCACATTTTTACCTTATGTATGTTTCATGTCATTTTTAGACGACCATGATGAGCGAATTTCTTACAAAAAATGACTGTATTCCTTTTTGTTGATATTCTTTTTTTTTTACTTTTTTATACAATAGCTGTTGTATCGTTAGATATCTTAACAACTAACAATGACTCTACTTATATCTAGCGTGGAATGAATCGTACATTGTGAAATTAGAAAATGAGCATATTGGCAATGAATGGCTTTATTTTGAGACATAATTAAGAACCAGACACGGTTAAATGGTCAGTGATTAATCGGAAGTTGGTTTAGAGGGGATGACAATGGTTACAATCAATATAATGATGAACATATTTTCGACCAAGACATAATGATCATTTTGTTGAATGAAGGAATTGCTTACATTGTCTTGATTTAAAGTAAATTACCGTTTTATTATACAGCTTGTTAGTATACTATCAAATGGCACGATACAACAACTAATATAATGTTTAAAAGTACAAAGTTTAACATATTATTGTACTAGCAAATTAACAAGATAATTGTCCTTCGATCTTAACTATAAATTAGAAGAGGATTTTAATATTTTATACAAACTTAAATATTTTAAGAGAATGCAATTTATTAATGTGAACAGAAAGACTAAAATAAGATAAGTGTTTTGAGTACCATAATTGTGTACAATGCGATATGTGAGTTTAAAATAAAATAAGTGTGTAAAGCAGATAAGTGTGTAAAATAAAAAAGTGTGTAAATTAAAAAGGAATGTAAAAAAAGATTAGTGTATCAAATAAAATATTTGTATTTTGATGTATGTGTGTTGTAAGCAGCAATGGCTATGCACTCTTATTTTATGCTTTGAAATTCAAGTTTCAACACATTTTTATTTCAATGTGTATGCAATTTCTGTTAACGACTATCTCATTATTACTTCTAGTCTCTAGATCAAATGTTTTTCTCCTAAGAAACTCATTTTCTCATATGAGCTTGAAAGGTCACAATTGCATTGCTTAAAACTAATTAATACACTTGTTACTATATATAGTAACAAAATTGCTTATGATTTCAACTGATTATGAGTGTCACGTGACCTATTATGAGTTTGCGGCCCGGGGCCGAGAACTAGTTATCAGCCCGCAGAACATGTGCACGTGCACAAACTGAAACAATGACGTCATATTTTACGTCATCAAACAGTTAACTGTAAAAGTGAAAATAGGTTGTCAGCACAAATCGCTTTATTTTTATTATTTTCATTATGAGAGCTTAAGCGTATTTAGTACAAACACATTTTTGTTACTATTGAAATTTGAGAAATAATACGACAAATTTATTCCGAAAAAAAATAAAATAAAACTTGCTTCTAGATTCTACTGCTTTGAACACACAAACAGTAAACATCTCTGTACAGAACAGTAAAAGTGTAGACAAGAACGAAAGACCTTCAAAGTATTTATTGTTGTTTTTTTGTTTGTTGTTTTTTTTGTTTTGTTTTTTTAAATGCTACTATTAGATCAAGTGTATAAAAGACATTAATACACGTCAGAGTAGGGCCGGAAGGTGATAATCGGCCCTGAAATGAATAATGCCCTCGGGCTGAAGCCATCCCATTATTCATTTTGCGGGCCGATTATCACCTTCCGGCCCTACTCTGCCGTGTATTAATCTCTTAATATACAACTACAAAAATAAAAGTATTGGAATTTTAATCAAAACTATCCAAAGTAAGGAAAAATGTTTTTCCCATAGAGATGTTTTAATAGGCAAATGATGATTTTTTGATAGTAATTACTTTTTGATTTAGATTCTACAGAAACTTTTCTTATATAATACACACCAATGTCAGTTGTAACTGGGATGGTCTGAACACACAATTATGACATTTACAATGTTTAATAATGCAACAATTAAATAAATATACATTGTACAAATCAAATTTTAACTATTTCTATTTGATCAAAATAACGCTAGTTAATTATACTTATGTGCCCGTTCATGACTGAAAATATACGGTGGGCGCAGGAGGTCTTCTACATTCTTAATAACTATGTAGGTTTTCCTACATTAGTAAATTGCTGTGTCGGTGTATCTTTAAATCAAACAAACAGACAATCATACAAAAACATGCAATAAAGTCATACTTTCTTTATTTCAAGCAATAGAGAGTCGTGTTTTTTCTGCTAAATGTTGTAAACACATGCATGTTAATTCATCTGGCTAATTCCCATCATCTGTTTGACATCTTATTACGTTGACTACACAAACTTGCCATCGTAAATGATCATGATTCGAGAACATATATATTTACTTTCATTTCAACACGTTCGATGTTTAAGAGCATGCAAATTGTATTATTTTCATAGCTTTAACCTAAATATTTTGTTTACCATTTTTAAAATACTGGCCTTTTAAGAATGTTATCTTTAGAAAAATGTCGTAATAACTCTATATTGTATCGATATGTTATAAACACTTTAGATACTATTTGAGATATTATACTTATATTGACTGTGAGTATTCACTCTTTCTACGCAAACGATGCTGTTTACGAGCAAACATTTATATTGAATGATTATGTAACGTATTGCGTGTTTCGATTCTTCAGTCTGATGTCATTGTATATCTTTGCAATCATTCATTTGAATTGTATCTCTGTAGATATCAATAGGTGTGTAACAAATGCAATTTCCTTCCTTGATATTGCCATTAGATATCATCAGATCTCATGTCGACTAGAGATCACATTAAATCTATTTCAATTGGCTTCTAAGTTAATCATTTTCTAAGTCTTAACCTTAAATGAATCTTGATGAAATATAAGATTCTAATGATATTACAACGACAAGAACTTATGCCCTTGCTTTCCTTTCTAGTCATTTGTTTTAAATTTCATTACCAACGTCATTCACCTTCTGTCCGAATAACGAACATTTATGTCTCATTTAGAACAACATAATTATAAGCAATCATTTTGTTGTTTTATTGTTGATTATTGTGAGATTGGTAAATCGATGTTTACTAGATGATTGTATGTTTGCAAAATAATATAGAAAATACTACTACTGTCTAAATTATAAATATTTTAACCAGTTTCTTCTAAATAGTACATGGTCAAAATACAGTTACGTAATCAATAGAATATATGTATGTTAAAACATATCGTTAGATGCGGCGCCATTTACCCGAAATACATGTATACTGTAATGTTGAAACATATTAAAACAATTTAAGATTTTTACGATTACAATTTTCCTTTAAGAATCTTGTCCAGCACTGAAATGTGCTTAACTTAATATCATCAAGTTTTTTCCTTGAAAATTAAAATGGCAGGATTATAATTTATATATATATTTTCTTTACACTTCTTATCTATTTGTGATGTTCAATTTTTAGAAAATAAAAGTGCTATATTAATGATGTAACTGTCATGTAATATGTTTTAAATACATGTGCATCCATAGATTTTCCAGAATGGAAAAGAGATATATTACAAAATTGGTCACTGTTATACACAAATGTTGTTATATATAATTGATATTCCGACATATTTTACAAAAAGAAATATGACATGGGACGAATAATTATAAGACTATTTGTCTTTTCACAATGTCATAAAAAGTCTGTTGAGATCAATTCTGAAGATGTTAGAAAGTAACAAGATTAGGCTCACGAAGGAGTTTTGTATTTCATTCATATATCACCTAAATGCGAGGTTCTAGTAATCGTTCATTTATAGAACAGATTAATTGGCACCAGTTTAAATTATTGTCACATCTTACTAATACCTTTCGGATTTTAAAACCGAGTAAACAGAAACAGTTCCCATGCGTTTCGTTTGTCAGACACGTAACTTTATTATATAATTTTCAACAAAACCCGATTTCTTAATCATCCACTTTGGTTTTCCATGTTTTCCAAGACTATGAACTCCCTGAATTTTTGTTTGACTTTTGCTAGTGGCTGATACGACATTTATTAACATTTGGAATCTAGATGAATACATGTTGTCATATACATAAAGGCTGATTAAAGAAATTTGACAGCCTGTGAAAAACACATTTTAAAATATAAAATGAAAACTCCATGACATTCAAATGTTAGTACTCACTTTGCAATTTTTTCTATATTTTTATTTTGGCATGTGATTATTTTTAAAGGTATGATACACATATTAACTGCTTCAAATATTTTTTTAATACATATCAAATATACACAGTCATGTTATTTACATTGTTTTGAACATTAATTTCAAACAGTTATAAAAATACAATATAATTTAACATGATCATATATTTACCAGTAAGCATTGTTCGCGTAGACAGAACTACGTTAACTTTGACAATATCAGATAAAGTATATTTGTAATTAAATTGTTGGATTACAGTTCATATTATTCTTTGTAGATTTTTTTCCATGTTTCGAGACTTCAAAGTCCTTAACTTAGAAATGGTATTGTTGAAAAATGGTTTTATTTGAATTACATTGAATCTTCTCACCTTGGCACGCTGTCAAGCAGTTTACCAATACTAGTTGCCTTCACTTTTGCAAGGAACTGATAACTGACAGAGCAGAGGTACAATGCGAATGACGGAAGAAAATATTTGATGATCAGTTCAAAGAAAGTGACCTGCACCGTCTGGAATCTGGACCGGGTAGACCGATTTACAGTCAAACGCTCTATCCATTGAGCTAACCGGGCGGCTATGTGAAAACATTTTATATCCTTCTTGCAGCTTTAAATACTTCCGACCAGCTTGATTTTATTTACCATTTTATGTCTGTTTCTGCTACTTATCTTTTTCTGTTTGCATGACTAATCTATTTATGGAATAACGTTATATTATGCTGATATATGTGACTTTTGTTACAGTATAAAAATGTCGATCACGTTTTGTAATGTCACGTATTGCTTTTTTATCCAATTATGTAAATTCTGAAAAACTCATTTATCAGAATATATAGAAGAAGTTATGAAGCAAAAATAGTAACGCTAACAAAATGTTTTGTAAAAAAATTATCTTTAACATTCTCTCTTCATATTGATTCTTTAATTGATGGGTTTTTTTTTGCGTGTGTGCGTGCGTGCGTGCGTTTGTTTGTTAGTTTGTTTGTGTGTTTGTATGCTGGTTTATGGCAAGCTACGTGTTACAGATTTAATTTGCACACGAGATGACCAGTGACGTAATAAACGTAATAAACGAATCAAAGATGACAGTAGTTAAGAAAGTATTATAACAAATCAGTTGGTTGAATGTACCGTGAAATAAAACAATTTAATGTAGAAGAAACTGGTTAATCATTTTGTGTGAAATTAGAATCTTTTTTTCTCATAGAAAAGAAAACAGCAAAGTAAAATTTAAATGTTTAACATAAACTAAAGAGGCATACAAATGAATGGGGTGTATTTGAAAGATGTATCGTATTCCACGAACAACATTTGATTTCATTGATATCATTTTAAGTGAGAGGCTCCTTAACAAATTGACAACCTTTCACATTTAAAGTTATAAAATTAGAACATACATGTCGTTAATATAACATATTTGTTTTGAAACAACCAGGAGGTTAATACAAATCAAATGTTTAACAGTATGTATGTATATTTGGGCTAGGAACTGTTGCTTTTAGCTTTCTAAATTCATAAATAACATGTGTATAGTTTGCGACAATTATAGAAAATGGTATACAAATTTCTTTTTTCTTTTATTGCAAGTCTTTTCGAAGATGATTATCAAAAATTGATAACGAGAAGTGAATCGGCTTAATTTTGTTGTTTGTTTTTCGGTTTTTGCCAGCTACAAAAGCAAAGCTGTAATCTAGAAAAACATTCCAGAAAACTTACAATGTACTATGTCCTAGCGTGCAATGAAAGTTACAGCTTTGATTGAGGAAATGAGCCATTTGTCAATGAATGGCTGTATTTTTAGAAGAAATTACAAGCCAGACGCAGTTAAATGGTCAGTGAATAACCGGATGTAGGTTTAGAGGGGATGGGATGACAGTGGTAACAATCAATGTAAGACCGTTGAATAGAAAAAGAAGCGTTTTACGGCCAAACAATATTTTGTTAAAAGAAAGAATTGCTAAACTTTGCCTTGATATACAGTCCAATTTGAATTTTGTTGAACATCTTGTTAGTAAATGATCAAATGACATGCAACGCTATCATTACAAAAGAATAACGATAATGACATCAATACTAGCAATTAAGCTTGGAATTAACTCTAAATTAGTAAAGCATTGTAGATTGTCTACAAATCCATGAACATTTAGAGGGATTGCATTTTTTTAAATACCTATAAAGAATGTAGTTTATTTATTAAAGACGAGGTGTTAAATCATAATATTTTACGTTGTTCCATATTTCTATATCTAATTGAAAACATTATATAAAATGATATATACTTTCTCTACTGTATAATCAAGGCTTGTTTTATCAATATTATGATCAGTTTGACCATATGAAATGGAAATAATTGAAATTAAATGTACATTTAATAAATCATTGGCTGACACTCTTAGATATTAACTGACATGCTTATACATTGCCTGATATAATCATACATTGACTGGCATACCTAATCGTTGACTGACATTCTTAGGCATTGACCGACATTCTTTAACATTGACTGATATTTAAAAGTCTTGTTGGCTTTATACATCATTTATGAATTAAAACAGCATTGTATACATATTACGAAGTTTTTAGTTTAAAAAATAATTTTGTTATAGCATATCTCTCATATATATCCCTTTAAAACGATAATGACTTGAACTGGAAAGTACAAATGAATATGTGACTGATTAATTGTAGCCACATATATTTTTGTTTTGTTTGATTTGGGTTTTACGTCACACCGACACAGTATAGGTCATTTGGCGACGTTCCAACTTTACTGGTGGAGGAAGACCTCAGGCGCCCCTCCGTGCATTTTTTTCAGGCACGAACGGGTACCGGAGTAAAACCACCTACGTTCCGTAAGCTAGCTGGATAGCTTCCTCACAAGAAAGAATTCCAAGTCCCTGTCGGGATTCAAACCAACAGTGGTGAGGAGCAAGTGGTTTGAAGTCAACGACCTTAACCACTCGGTCACGGACGCCCCTTAGCCATATAAATGATATATAGTGAGTTATACAAAGCTTATAAATTTGTGTGGTATGTGGCAATAGATATATACACTTACTCTATGTTTTGACGGATAAACCATTTTAAACGATATAGAGACAGAAAACAAACCTTAAGTTTAAACCTTTTTCTAATTCCATTTGATTGTGAATAATAGTTCTGTAACAACTATGCTTTCATTACATTTTGAGTCTAATACGGAAGCGTCCTGGTGCCAATTTAACATGTTCTATAAAAAAAGAAAACTCCTACGTAGGACTTTGTAACTCCTACGTAGGACTTTATAACTCCTACGTAGGAGATAAAAAAAGCCTAATTAGGACTTTATAACTCCTACGTAGGAGATTAAAAAGCCTAATTAGGACTTTTAAAGTCCTGCGTAGGAGTTTAAAAGTCCTACGTAGGAGTTATTAACTCCTACGTAGGACTTTATAAGTGTTCCTCTACGTAGGAGTTATAAACTCCTACGTAGGAGGAATAAACTCCTAATAAGGCCTTTTTATCTCCTACATAGGAGTTACAAAGTCCTACGTAGGACTTACAAAGTCCTACAAAGGAGTAAAAAAAGTCCTAAGTAGGAGTTTAAAAGTCCTACGTAGGAGTTATAAACTCCTAATTAGGCTTTTTTATCCCCTACGTAGGAATAACAAAGTCCTACGTAGGACTTATAAAGTCCTACGTAGGTGTTATAAACTCCTAATTAGGCTTTTTTTATCTTCTACGTAGGAGTTACAAAGTCCTACGTGGGACTAATAAAGTCCTACGTAGGAGTTATAAACTCCTAATTAGGCTTTTCTATCTCCTACGTAGGAGTTTTCAATTTTTATAGAACATGTTAAATTGGCACCAGGACGCTTCCGTAGTCTAAAGCAAAACTGTCCCAAAAAAAATAAAAATAGCCTTTTTCCTCCAATGTATGTTGTAGAAAATGCAAAATTCAAGAAAGTTTAGATTTGTTTTTAATATGATCATGCATAACTTTCTTACAACACACCAATGTTAAAAATAAGTTGGATGATAAGAACACCTTAAATGACATTGACGCATTTTAACAATGTTATACTTAAATAAATATCAAAAGTAAGTTAAGTTGTTCGTATTTGATCATGTAGGAAACATCTTGTATCTTTGTGTAAGTCGTGACTTTTCTGCCAAATACATTTTGAATGATATAGAATAATGTTTATTCATCTGTCAAATTCACATGAGCTTTTAGCCCTCTAATAACGCAGAATACACAATCGTTTTGGCGCGATTACTCACGTTTCAAAAATAATATCTAGAATTATTATTACAACACGTTCAATATTGTTTAACTAATTGTTAGGCTATGCATTTATGAGAGCCGAGCAGATTGTAACTAAATAATTGCTTAAATCACGTGAAATTTGTCTTCCATTGACGACATGCCGAGAATAATTTCTTCAGATAAGAATCGTGGTGGCTCAATATTATTTCATCTTAAAAGCACACGACACACCTTGTTTAGATATGAAACTTCTTTTGAAAGAATGCATTTATTTCTTTTATTTTTTTTCTTTCCAAACGACTCTGTTATAAGCAGACAAGTATCTTTATTACGAATGTAAGGTGTTGCGTGCTCCCCTGGACAATCCTTTATCATTGTTTTTCTTTGCAAGAATTCAATTGATTTTATCTCGGCGGATATATATAGGTGTATAATAAATACAATTTCCTTCACTTACATCATCTCATGTCGGTTTGAGGTCACGTGAAGGTGATACAATAACCTTATCTTAATCGGCTTCATTAATAAATCATTTTTGATAGCATTGTAGAAAGATTACTATATGCTAGTGAATTAAAGGTAACCGTTATAAATATATCATGTAGAGCAAACATATTGGCGCTGGACTTTTTATCAATTCGACCAACCTCTTTATTTTAAGGCATTTTTGCGAAAACATTTTATTAAAAGGCTAAACCCCTTAGAACAATATTATTATAGTATTTGATATAATTAGAACTAATATCGATACAAAATAAAGTTTTTGTTCCAAAATCAAGGATTACTCAATGTATATGATGGCATATTTGAACAGTACTATACGAACTACTACAACTGTCTTAAAAATAATATTTTCACCATTATATCTAAATGGTAAATTATCTGAATACTGTTAGGTTAGAAATTACAATTTATAAAAACACGTTTTTTTCTGAAATTAGACTAATTTTACATTATAGAATTTTGTGTAACACTGTCCTGTATTATAACTAAAAAGAACTGTATAAAACTTTTTTCTTTCATTGAAATTCGAGATTTTACACCTTAATACCCCGGTCACATATTCACGGAATACGCCCACGGAACAGCCACGGATTAATTCCGGCATCGTCCGTAGCTACCCGTACTGGTCAGTAGCTCTCCGTATTGTAACCGTAATCAATCGTAGTAGTCCTTGTATATCCGTAGCGATCCTTGACAATTTTTGAACATGCACAAAAATTTGCTACGGAAAAATCAACCGTAGCGTGTCCCTGCTAGTCCGTATTAAACCGTACTAATGCGTACTGGTCCGTACGAAAACCGTACTAGTCCGTACTCATCCGTAGTGCACCAACTTGTCAAGGATTTCCACGGTTTGGTACGGAGAACTACGTATTTGTACGGTTATCCTACGTATAAGCTACGGTTTTAATACGGATTAATACGGCATTGTCACGGAAAGCCACGATCGTAATACGTTGTACTACGGAGAGGCAAGGATTAGCACGGTCTTATACGGTTTATTGCGTTGCAACACGAAACGGTACGGAATGGTACGGTCCACCACTGTTTAGTACGGATGAATTAAGTATCATGTACTTTTTCAAGGGTATGAATACTACCTTCTTGTTAAAAACAGACATATTTGCGGGAACATAAAATAAATGATAATTGTCATTTACTGGCTGCAACTTTATATTGAAATGGCTAAGAATGCGGAGGCAGTGGTCGAGCTGCTTGATGGCATGCATAGAAGTAAATTTATATTAATACCGTACTACAATTCATAAGTAATAGAATAACATCATTCTAATGTTCCATATTTTACAAACATTGGATCGTGAAATTGGAGTAAATATGTACATAAAACGAAGTGCTCATAAGCCTCGGACGCTGGCCCTTGAGTGATAATAAGATTGATTAACGAGCTTTTTACATATTTGTAAAACATAAACATTCACGATTATTAATGTAATTGTAAAATGAACAGCAAATCTTATAATTAAAAGAGAAGCAGTATTGATCAACATTTTTCATTAATGATTACTAGTCCATATCTAATCAGGTAAGAGAAGACAGACGAGATGGTGGACTAGAGATGGACTTTTACGAAGACAGCTTCATGTTTAGTATTAGGCTCTCATGGCCGAACTTGTTGAGGTTCAAGAAATTCACTTTAATCGGACCTGATGTGTCTCGGGGGTCGGACGCGATTAGGCCGTATCCTCTTCGCCAAAACCATTGAACTCTGCAATTCGTTTTCTAGGTGTTCTTTTCTTGTGAGGCATTATGAAAATGAGCAAGCAAGAGGTTGTGGACGGATATATAAGATCCGTTTAGATCCGTGGCAATTCGTTCTTCTCCGTATCAATTCGTTCTTCTCCGTATCAGACCGTACTTATTAGTACTAACCCGTGCTTATACCGTAGCAGACCGTAGTGTATCCGTAGTGCGTCCGTCCTGATTCGTGTCGCTCCGTATCAAACCGTGTCGGTCCGTAACAATCCGTGTCTCTCCGGGGATTTTTGGTGGTAAATCCGTCGGACTCCGTGCTCATACCGTTGTGTGTCCGTACTGGAACCGTAGCGGACTACGGAATTTCACATTTCCGTAGTAATCCGTGAACGATTAGACCGTAGCTCTTCCGTGGCATTATCCGTGAATATGTGACCGGGGCTTAATTAAACGTACATATTTCTAACAATGTTTTAATTCCTCTACATTACTTTTAAAAAAACATATGACTCATTATACGTAATATATGAATTATAGTTGATAACGTTTACTGCTTCACTGAGTGATACAGAATATAGTTTGAGTTCTCTTTAATACTTTGTTGAATTTGACAAAATATTGGTAGAAAAGATCATTTAATATTTAAAACTAGGATACACGTATTTTGCTGATTTATGTGTTTCTACGCCCAATTAATAATTTAGGATATTAGAAAATATTTGATAATAAGGAAATTAGGGATAATAACTGAGCCATAAATTAATATCTAACATTGAATTACACATCATAAACAATTTTTAAAACATGGAATAAATTTAACACATGAGTTTTAGCGATACAAAAAAGTTCATGAAAAGAAATGGCAAAATGTCATTGGTATAAATCAATTTGTTATGTGAACCTATCATTATGGACTTGATTTAAAGTACTCCAAAATAGTTTTGTTTCTTTGCAAATCAGCAATATTCTACATTTAAAATACGATCAATTTTAGTTTTCTAAAACAATGAAAATGAAATCAGGATCTTTTGATCTTGATCCTGATCTTTTCTTAGTGTAAACGGGGCCTGAAGACAAAAATAAGTCCCACACTTATAACGGCTTTCAATAGCTTATTCCCATTTCAGCCTTTTAATCCCTAACGTTTATATCACTATCTGGTTAACATAAATATCTAAATTAAGAATTTAAAAGAAAGAAAAATGTATAAAATTTGTGTATGTTCATTTCGTAACCATTAACAAATTGATTAAAAATCGTTTTGATTAAAAAAAGTTGCCCCGTCCTTCACTTCAGTGTTGTTATATTTTTCTGGTCCTTCGGGATCATTGATGCCAGCACTATTGAGTGTTGAGAAATGAGTACCGCTCAAGCCGGTGCTAGGGGGCGTGAGAGGGATGTTGCACGTATACATTATCCCTCATGTACAGACTCAATCAAACCGAGTCTGCAATTCTCTTGTTATTTTGTTGTGATTAATGCTTGCGATGGATCACTTTGTTTCCACATTTTTATACTTCACAACAGCAGGTGTCAAGTGCTGTGTGGCAGCTGTAAAAAGTTGCCCCGTACTTCACTTCAGTGTGATTCATGCTTCCGAGGGATCACTTTCCAGATTTTGTATTACAATACTGAAGTGACATCATCGATATAATTCATATGATGGACAAGCCTAAGACGGGTTTTATTGTAGGTTTAGACATAACATAACATACGTTTTATTGTTGTTAAAGGCCACCGGCCCACGATACGCACAATATTGTATATATTTTATAGTAATTCATTATTTACAAAATAAATGATGCATCAACAATACATAATTCATATACAAATACTATTCGTGATCAATACAAATAAGCGGTAATTATTTACGAATAAGTGAATAAAAAGAGCATTATTATCAACGTTAACAATGCTGAATTTAAGAATGTGTTTCAAAGCACGACAATGCAACAAATTATTCGTATTCTTTAAATACTGTTCACTTTATAAAATGTGTTTAGCATTTAAAATCATCTAGTTCATATTATCGGTTCCAATTAGTTAAATTAGGATGTTCAAACATTTTTAGTAAACATATTTCTAGTTTCCAAAGCTTTATATATATAGCTTGCAAGAGCGAAAATGCCCAGTTCATCGTCACATGACATAATTGAATAAAATAAGTTAATGTTTGGTTCACAGTTAAGCCAAGTTTGAATAAGACATTGTGTTCTCAGTTCATCATATAATTTACATAAGAGCAACATGTGTGCACGGTTATATAGACAATATGGACAATATCTGAATTGTCGGTCAATATTTTGGTGGCGTCCGTTTTTGATCATTAAATTGTGTCTAGAGCATCTAAAGTTCGTCAATTGTATTTTCAATTTAAATGGCAGGTGTATAGACAACCCCAGGAACAATTTCCCATATTTCAGTAAATTTAAGCACGAAAAGGAATTTACCTAGCGTTGAGTAAGTATATCTTTAATGTTTTTTTTTCCCATTGGTTTTGTGCAGAAACCCATTGTTCCAGACATATACAAATTACTTTATGGTCACAAATTGTTCATATTTTTGTACTAGTAACAAGTTTGAGAGAAACTAATTTCCCATACGAACATATTGTAGACATATAATTGCACTATACAACAGGAACGTTCCCCTTGCTGAAGTAATGAAATAATTAATAAATAATATACGGGAAATATATCATATTGTTACTTTTGTACATTTTCATTTTAAGATATGTATGTTATTTTTCAGGAGTCCTGAAGTAAAACATTGAATTTTGTGAAAGAATGCTTCGTAAATATATATTTATTTAATTAACTTCTTGTGAAATGCATATTCGGAAAGCTTTTATCTTTATTCAGACCGAAATGTTTGTAAAAATTTAAATGATATAGAAATAGTATTTAAGTTATTTAATCTGGAAGTAAATATTGCACATAACAAGCACGCGGCACATTTTACCAGTACAAACAATTAAGGTACAAATACATGCGTTCAAGATCAAACATTGCCTTCACTTCTTTTTTATTTACTTGAACAAAGGGGAACTATGAACGGAAACTGGTCAGTTCAGAAATGTGCAAAGTAGAACATGTTGTTTTGTCGTTAAATAATTGGTTTCTCGATAAATGTTTAAGGACTTAAAATTCTATTCATTTAAAGAATATTTTACAAAGAAATAATATATAGAGCATATTTGTTTGTTTTGCATGTAAGATTGAAATATAATTTCACTGAGTGAACACCAGATGCAATATTTTCACGAGTGGCGTAGCCACAAGTGAAAATAGAATAGCTGGTGTTCACAGATGAAATATATTTCAATCTTATATATTAGAACAAATAAATTTTCTTTTCATTTCATGCTTTTTAAGTTAAAGTATTTTTTATTGATTTTGCTGTGAAACGTCGCACATTCTCCTCTATGACGTCATCACATCATGACCTCACATCATGAATTTTTAAATATAGTTCTGTTAAATTTCTCTAATTCTGTTACATTTTTAACATGATGTATGGTGACATCGACTTTCTTTTCATAAAGAAGCAAAATTTACGCATGACAGCATTTATTTCTGCCTGTTATTCCATTTAGTTATGATTTTCTTTTCATCCGCATTTAGATATAGTCCGGCCACAGTGAAAATTATATTTTATAAATTTCACTAGTGGTTTATCAGAATATAATCATCTGATATATTACAATAAAACACTGGAAAGCATGAAATAAAAGCTGGTAAAACAAATAGGAAAAATAAAATTAAATCATTTTTTATTTAATTATTGTTTGTTTGTTTGTTTGTTTATTTTTATTTATTTATGTACCGGTATTTATTTATTTATTTATTTATTTATGTATTTATTTATTTATATTATAGATCCAAAAAATAAACATGAGGCTATTTCAACGCATCAACAAAATGCGAATGTATAAGATTGTGATTTTTTCTTTTTAAAATGAACAGCAAAATGTTATGTTTTGAACTTTACAGTACTTGCGTTTATTATCATACCTTAGCACAGTCAGAGTTAGCATTCATCAACAAATACATCTTATTTCTCCAACTGAAAAATGAACTACCCCAGTTTAGATTCACAAATTATAAAACACGAGGTATATTTTCATTTACGTCAACATTATTGATAGTAGTTATTAACAACAATTTCAATTCCATTTAGGAGTATTACACGGTTATTGCATTAGTAAGACGAATCTTCTATGTACTTTATATATGAATACAACCAATACTGAAAATAAAACGCTTTTGCAAATGTTGTGAACTAGTCTATATTTAATGAACACAGACATGTCTCATCATATTTGCATTGCTTATGTCGGTATGTCTCATAAAGATGCTTGTCGAATAATGGACAGGCTGAAACTGAATGGACTTCATCTGCAAGAAGCATGACTTCCAATGCATTAAGAGGCTCTTTATCTTCATTAGTATCGCACGTTTTGTCTAGGACATCTAGTATATATCTTTATCTGGAAAGCTTAATATATGTAATGAAAAGACAAATATATAAGAAACAAACTAATATTGTAAGAAATAAACAACGCCTGCTTTCTTGATGTGTGACATTTGCAGTATAAAGACGATGAATATATCTATTCACTACATAAGGTTTGCAGGAGTATGCAAATATTTTTACATTTCAATTGTAAAAGGGAAAGTTTCATTGACTGGATTTAACGCTTGATTAAATACTAAAGAAAAAAAGAAACAATAACATCTTAGAGTTTTTTAAAAAAAACAACAAAGTTTTATCATTGATCAATATACCATTGATCACTGTATAAATATTTTACAAAATTCATTTTGACCGGTATAAAGAATGGAAAATAAATTTTAAGATGTAAGTTTTATATCGGTCTAAAGATTTCCCTTGTTGATTTGAATAAGGGAAAATAAACCAATTAAGAAACATTACACCATTTTGTGAAACAGAGGGACTGCTTTTACCCAGGACGTAGAAATTTACTCAAAGAGTTTGCGTCTACAACGTAGTTCTAGAAATAGAAACTCCATATAATTTGTGACTCAATAGCAAGTCGATAGATAGCGTGCAATGTAAGTTACAATTTAATATAGGAAATGAGCCATGATTTGCTTGTGATTATTCTTATTGTAGGAACAGATTAGTGGCTTTAGTAAGCTGTAGATAATGTTCATAGATAAAAGGGACTCCAGTGTTTGACATAAAGGGGCTGGAAATATTTTTAGAAGAATTGTTTAACACTTGATAAAGATCTGAACTTCCTTTGATGCTACATTTTTAAACTTATTACAATTAATGCCCTTGTGTGTAACAAAATAACTGAATTTAGTAGCACGTTTCAAAAGAAATTAATTATACGATCCAATAGCCATTGTTGTATAAAAGATATGCTTTTATTGCTGTTTTTATCAATCCTAAACTATTCTTAACATCGACAGACATTGTGCAGACACTTCCAAGTCATATTTGTTTTAATATGTCAAAAGTGTTAGAAAACGATTGTAGTTTTAGCGACTTTCGCGTTAAAATAAAAATGACAGGACGGATTTTAGTCATCTCTGATAACAAAACCTGTAACGTGGTATTTCAGATCACGTTTTAATACGGTTTAAGCACCTGACCTTCTAATCATATTTGTACACATTTGTGTTATTTTCAGTTTTACAATAATACATTCTTTGTTTGAATTGTATGCAGTCAATGTGAACTATAGCTAAATATATACATTCATGACACTGTGGGCATGAAAATATAGTAGAAACCAAAATCTTGCGTCAAACTTTGATAATCGGTCTTAGAATGAGAGAAGTAAATTATGACCACAGAATGGCAGAATAAATAGACTAATAATAGTCTAAGTACCAGGTACTGATTTCTTGGAAAATTAGTTTTGAAGTTGAAACACTGAAACAGTCGGATGAAACTGTAGTAGGAATATAAACTTAAGGCCTTAACAAACAAACAATATATTTCACAATATTAAATTACAATTTATTGTAAATAAACAATTCAATACTAAGAAGCCGGTTTACAAAAGCCAGTTCAGCGGAAACGTTGTTTTATTCTGCCTTTTATTCTGCTATTAATGTAGGTTGTTCAAAACTGTCTGTAGTATGACCTTAGTCTTCTGAAATTTGAGCTTAGGTTAATTTGTCGGGAAGATTCCATGATAACCGCCGTATGAACGTATCTGCGGATATTTCTAAATTTTAAATCTCACTGTTTTCATGGTTGCTAGGGGCGTGGATGGTAGATTGCACTTGACAATACCGTCCATGAACATCCTTTATCAAACCGAGCCTGCAACACTTTCAATTTTGCCGTTTTGGAATTTCAATATGGATTCCTATTTAATATTTCTTATTTTGTGATTGAACCTTTTATGGTATTTAAGAAGTTAAGTTTATTGACAAACATATAAAATTTTGATTGAATATTTTTTTTAATATTATTGAATTAAAAAACTTAAATATGAATATTTTACCAGGAATGAACAAAAATTGCCATTATACGTAACAAAACAGAATATAAACAATGTTAAACTAATTATTTGATTTATATGATTACACTTTTACCATATCACGTATTTCTTTACCAATTTTGAAACATTCCTAAAACTTATATTCAATACTTTCATCAATTCTTGAAAAATAGAGCCTCCAACAAATCTTTACATCTTACGATTGGCGATTTACGATTTAATGAGCAACACATTGTCAATGGTTGAGCTGTAACATATTTTGAATAATGTCTCTATGTAAATAGAATTAAGGTTAAAATAATATGAAATTTGAAGAATAGCAAATACATCTATTATATTATTTATGCATTTTTAACCTACGAAATATGAAATTCTATTTAATATTATGATCCTAACTTGGGAAAGTTAATCGAAACATGTTTTATTTATTTATTTTAATTTAATGCCTTATTTTTCTATTCAAATTATCCCTAAAATACTGATATTATCTTTAAACATTAAGCAAGTTACGTATATATATATATATGCAGATATTTCAAAATTCAAAATTTAACCAAATCCTGTTTAATATTGAATTCTGCTTAAACCGGCGCTAGGGGGGCGTAGACGGTATTTTTCAATTACCTTTACCGTCTATGCACAAATAGAGAAAATAAAAATCCCTAAAGAAAGTCCAATACGGCAAAAAGAAAGTCCAACACGGCAATATTGAAAATGATGCAGGCTCAGTTTGATTGAGCTTGTTCATGGACGGTACTGTCAAGTGCAAATTACCGTCCACGCCCCCTAGCACCGGCTTAAGCAGAATTCAACATTTAACATGAACTGGTACAATTTTGAATCAAGTCAATCGATCCGAATCTGCTATAATTTCAATTTCGCCATGTTGGCCTGTCTTAAAGGATACTGTTTTTCTCTATTTTATAATACAGCGAACAATTAACTTTTAAAATAATAATGCAAAATATTGTAAATCTGTGTCGTCTTTCTTTTTTCATCTTTTGATTACGAGTTGCAACAAAAAGAATATAGTATAATCCAGTTTGCAGTTATGTCTCTATCAAGCAGAGTACATTCCTTCTTGTATTTAAGAAGTATACTTGTGGATTCAAATTACTATTGACAATCCCAAGAAAAAGCTAAACGAAAGTGATTCAGCACATTTGCACTATTGAAATAAGAGAATTTACTTAAAGCAAATATTAGAATAAAGTCACTAAATCAATTCTAAACTTCGAATCAATACAAGAACTGTTTAAACTAGTCTCATTCATTAATTTGGAATCTGTTTTCGATGACATTTGAAATCACAACTCGGTGTGTCTTAAAGTTTACAACCGACACCCTTTTTCGAAGTGTCAAATATAAAAGTTAAATGCCCTTATTTTAAACAAAGCATATCTTTTTTATGTAAATTTGTCATTGAACATATTTCAATTTTGATTATTGATTATTTTGTTCTATATATCTATCATTTTATGAGAAGTGTTGGAGCGTCATTGGAACATTGCAATAACATTACATAAAAAGCGTTAGAGTTAAGGTCGTTGACCACAAACTGCTATGGTTTGGAATCTCGCCAAGAATTTTGGATTCTTTCATGTGAGGATACTTTCCAGCTAGCTTACGGAACACTGGTGGTTCTACACTTAAACTACACTTCGTTTCTGAAATAATACACGAAGGGGTCCTGAAGTATTCCTCCAGGAGTTAACTTAAAAGCCGCCAAATGATCTAACTGTGTTGGTTTAACCCAACCAAACTAAATGTATATAATAATTACCAAGACAAATGTTCCAGTTTTTATGAAAAATGTATTTACAGACCTATTAAAGTTGATTTACACTAAGTTTAATTTTTGAATTTTAATTTTATTATAAATATATTTTTACTATGTTCTAACAGGGAAATAATCTTTCGTTTTGGTCATTCACACTTGTTTACTTCTTTCATACCTTTTGTGCACTTTCTCTCCCATCCTTGTTCACATTAATTAGAAGATTATAAGATGCTTAAAGTACCTATATATAATTGTCATTTATAGATTATCTTGATCTGATTTAGCTATTATCATTTGAATGAATGTGAGCTATGCATTAAAAGTAAAAGAGAAAAATGACAATAGAACCATAACAGAATAACATTTCGAGGAAAAGTGTGATGTCTTAAGTTAATGACCTGTAGAGTTTTTGGACGTAATTTTATGGCAGAAAGATGTAGACTTAATCTTTGGCCGTGTTAACGAGTCCCTAACGGATGCAATGTTGTTTGTCATAAATCTAAGAATAGGAATGAGAGGTAATACTTTAATGCAAATAAATGGATTTATAAATCAAATATCTTATGAGATGACGTAGTTACATTAATAAGTTCCTGACATTTTTGAAATACTTTATGAATAATACACGAAATCAACAAATCTCCTTTATATAAACTTACTTATCTTCATATTCCGCCAATGAGTTTAAGCGTTAAAGAAAATATTGATGAAATGACCAAACATTTTTGCTTGGTTGTATTTGCAACTTTTGAAAATATTGTAAAATGTGATAAACAAGATCAACAAGGAAAGCCGGCGTTCAATGAACGCAACCCCCTTGGGCACAAGACAGAACACGGACAGGCCCATCACTAAAATGATCAATAATTTGTAACTGATAGGAATTCAAAGAAAACAAATGAATGATCGAATAATAGGAAATAATAATAATAATAATAACGCAACCCCCTTGGGCACAAGACAGAACACGGACAGGCCCATCACTAAAATGATCAATAATTTGTAACTGATAAGGAATTCAAAGAAAACAAATAAATTATTGAATAAAGGGCCCAGAAAGTCAAAGGGCACAGGGGAAGGGGACAGGAGACCGGGGGAAGGGGGAGGGGTAAATTAAAAGAAATAAAAACTAGGGGCAAAGGGGAAGATACTTACCGTAGACGAGAAAACAACAAGGGACACAAGCAAAAGTGTCACCAAAACAATATGAAACAACATAGACATACATCTGAGGAACACAGAGAGACGCAGCCTAAGAACGGTCAGCATCACAAGTACTACTGGGGAGTTTAAATCGGTTAATGGTGCACCAAACCTCACTCTTAGCCCCACCATGTTCCTACAAACGAGACATTGTAAATAAAATGAGTCCCTGCCAAGTGAAATTCTAACCGTTGTTATGGTTACAAAAGGTTAAATATTTTAAGTAAATCACCAAAATGATCAAGTAGTAAACCCAATGACCATAACAAAAGTACTCAATGTCCTAAAGGAAGACAGAGCAACAAGAAAATCACCTAAAAGGGCCCGACGAAGCGAGACAGAAGACGAACATTAAGACAATTCAGTCCCAAAGGGCTTTAAGAACTGTCCATCATAGAGTCTCCCACTTGGTCCGTCAGATGTAATCAAAAGAGGAAAGCGTAGTGTCAAAACTGTAATAGTTTCGTTGCAAGCAGGTTGTTATGTACATGTGTACATAAAACATATGTAAAGGGGCAATGACTTATCATGTAATTTTGTTGTGATTAATGCTTCCGAGGGATCACTTTGTTTCCAGATTTTTATCATATACACGACCGTCTTCAACAGTCTTTTCTAACTGATTTAAACAGCTCTTGAACCAATTTGCTTCATTTTAAATTTTAATCTCGAATTCTACTTAAACCGGAGTCAAGGAAGAGGGGAGACATAAGCTTGCATTGAACACTACTGTTTTTTAATAAACTTGATCAAACAAAGCCTGCACAATTTTTATTTTGCCGTTTCGGTCGTTATAAGGGACTCATTTTCTTCTTTTTTTTCAGTTTTTTTTTAATTATTTTCATACATATATGCAACGATTTTTTGAAATGATCATTGATGACAGTCTCTGCTGACTTACGGAATTTACTTATAAAACAAGTAACTAAAACAAAGTCATCCTTGTACTTTAATGGAATGCTTATTTCTAATATATATATCCCTTTATAAAGATATTGAGGGTTGACCGCAAAACTGCAGTAACTTATATAAAATAAAGAAGGACTTACAACAGTTTTGCAGTCAACCATCGATACGCTTCTTTGACCGACTTGAAATATCCCTTTCCTTAAATACACGAAGAGTTAAGGGGGTATGTCATTCCTTGTTTCATTATGTAGATTAACTTATATACACTGAGAAAAGGTAGTACAACTTAATACAATTTTCTAATGATTATTTCTGAATAACAGACTTATTTCATAAATGTTTGACATTATTATCTATAGATACGTCATTGGCTCAGATTTTTGGTTTGATTAATGCATTAAGACATTAAAGTATTAACTTCCAATCTTGTTCTCAGATAAATAAGGTCATTATCATTCAAAATGCACTTGATAGCACCACCAGGAAAAAGTCTTAAAAGTCCTTGACGTCCTTAAAACGCTATTTTGTTTTTATTAGCAAAGACTATTTACTTTTGTTCTATAACAATTTCCTTTACTTTTTGGACATAAGTAAAATTATTTAATATTCTGTTGAAAAGATTAATTACAATCATGATGTTTACTTGTTGCCATGTGTATGGCATGTGTCTCATTTGATGGTGATATCTTCGCAGATTAGTATTTAGCATGATCTTTAACCATTATTAAAACAAAATTAAAAACACGTTTATATATTTTTAAAGGCCCGTTATGCCTCAGAAATGCTTTCATTTTTATGTCTCAAAACATTATTTCAAATTTATCGCTACTTTCCTCGGGTAACTACTTTCCCCGGGTAACAATCCTCTAACATTTCTCTAAAACTATTATTTAAACTTTACAAAATTTATGTTTGAATTCCTAACGTAAAATCTATTTGTTTCTGAGGCAAAATGTGACTTTATAAATATAGAAATCGTTCTCATTTCTGAGGCTGTATGTCCCTTTAAAATAATAAAACATTTTGTCATTTTTCATGTAAGCTCAATTAAGACGAAGTCTATGCACAATGTTTAAGCATTTGAATTAAATTTCATTGAATTTAATCAATTTGCTTTTTATATTTAGAACTTGAAACACTCACTGACAGTATAAAATCGGTTATTTATTAATTAATTAATCGATATGTCGATCTGTATTTTGTAACCATATAACGAACTTTTTGGGTAACGAGAATGTTATTAGATATGGTACTTTTTCTGTAAAAAAGCCAGTAAAAGGTACTAAACTATAAACATGTCTGTCTAAAGACATGAATTATCATAGCTGCAATAAAATCTATAATTTAATGAATGTGTTTAAAGTCGATAGGTCTACAATCGGCACATTTCCTATTAGTATTTCAAATACTGATAAAATCAAAAGAAATGTATCATAATATTATGATTATTCTTATAAAATATTTCTAGAGCTCTATATATAGATAATTATGTAATATCGGATCAACAACTTTAAAACAATTACTTTTAAAATTCTCTTTATTTTAATTAAAAAAATTTTTTCTTAAAAATTTTTCCATTTTCTTTTATTTTTTAAATTACAAATTTTTATTATTTTAAAAATATCTTTTTATTTTTTAATACAATCAGACATTATTTTTATAACAATATCCATTATCAGTCTACTTTGTCTTGACTATACGTTATATATTGTTGTGAAAGAGAGTTTTACACTCTTAACTTGAACTTGAATTGAATTATAAGCACGTTATAACAAAGTTATCAAATTAAATTAATTGAATAAAAATAAAGAAAAAAAATCTACATTTTTGGAAGAAGACTTACACAAAAATATGGGCAGAACAATTTTGACGTATGTTTATCTACGCTTCTTCCAACTAAATAAATTTTAATGATAGTTGCACAAAAAAATTCTGCATTATGTAGTGATTTACATTTTGATTTTGTGTGATTAGGTGATAATAGTTTTTGTCCCGTCTTCCATTTTTTAAACAAACTCCTAACGACTCAAGTTATGAATTAATGTAACAAGATAGTCAAAAATATTGTGAAACACTTTGTTGAAGTATTTGTTCAAATGTGACGTTCACATTAGTCTTCAGAGCACAACAATCTCATCTTACATACAAACATACTTAGGCAACACTTTATAAAAAGCATAACGTTTGATAATTGTCCCCCGAAACAAGTGACTGAAATATAATAGTGCAGATCAAAACGATGTGTCTAAACTTAATATTAGAATTTATTTAATGTCGCATGTTTGCTTCTGTTTTCGGCACGGGACGTGGGCGGTAGCTTGCACTTTGCTGTAACTGCCATTAACATATTTAATCAAACCGAGCCGGCATTATTTTTTTATCTTGCCGTTTTTTTTTACTTTCTTTTAGGGAATCAGTTTCTCTCCTTTTTAATATAAACTACCTATTACCTTTACTTTTACAAAAGTATAAACATGCATATATGTTTATAAATTGTGATCAAAGGTTAAACTGAATCAACGTAAGGTTTTTGCCAATTGAAAAAAAAATGTCACTTTTAGTACATATTTCAAGTACACTAGGTCAAATGGTAACATTATATGGAAGAAACTATCAAATAAATAATATACATGTATTATTTGAGGCCATGTCCTTAGTTTATCATTTCAACAATCGTTCGTTTAGATAGCTGCACAAATATTTTCAACTCATGAAATGATATTTTCATCACCGGCTTATCCATTTTATAGTGAGTAGTAACAGTCTTACATGTATGCTATTTCAACAGTACAGTCTTATACGAACTGTTTTATCTTTGCAATATATTTAATGTGTCTCCCATATAAATGAAACTATAGAGCTATAAAATATAATGTTGCGTTAAGAATAGACGTTTGTAACACTAACACAGCGTGTCCTTAAAATGCTGCCAGCGGTGTTCGTTCTATATAATGTTAATTGTCACAACACATATATGATAGAACTATATATAAGCTGGATTACAGAGTACAATATTGATCATACATAATTAATATGCACTATTTTGTTTTATTTAAAATTATTGTCCGACGAACAATAATGATAATGTAGCCTTATACTATAAAGCAAGTAATTGTTTCATTTGGCGATAATGGTCTGTCTCAGTGTCTGATTTCAGAAGATATTTCGTTAGTTTTCGTAATTCACATACCCAAAATAAAGACCGTTTAAAGTGAAATAAGAGTCATTTTTCATTGACGCGCCTACAGTATAACGCTAACATTTAGCGCGTCTTTACACTATGTTTGTTTAACGCTAATGACGTCACGTCAAAATAATTGCACGGCCGTGCAATACCATATTTACGGAGTCGCAAAATCGGCAGGGGTGTGTGATAAAGATATTTACGCCCTGGTATTTATTGATATGAATGTCCTCGATAGTTTAAACCATAATTACGGCGAGATGTTCTAGTTTAATGTAGGACGGAATTCGTATTTACCTAAAATTTAACTTTTTGAATCCTAGACAAACCCCTTCCAATATTTTTTTTTTAGATTTTTTATATAAAAAATTACTTTTTTTATTCGTCGTAATGGGGAAAAATCGTTTGTTTGTTACTTTGGGGGTTTTTCAATGCAAAAAATTTTGTAAAATTTGACTTCAATGATTTAAAATTTAATTTATGCTCCATGTTTATAAATGTATGCTTCTGATTATTGACATTTCAAGATTTCTCATTGCGTTTAATCGGTTTTTGATGTAAATAGTGCTGCAAAAAGCTTATCAAAAACGTGATTTAAAATAAATGTTATAAAATATGGTCTTTATAAGTGATTATTCAATATACAGGCATCAATTCAGATAACTATTTCATCTAGATACATTTGTAATGTCATATCAAAATCAATTAAAAATAATTATTACGTGTAGTGTATACTAATATAATAAATTGTCATAAACAACGAAAAATATGACTTTGATTTCATACACTAGTAATAATTTAGTTGATAACATGTTGAACTTCCATCTTACTTCAAGCTTGTGTTTTAAAGATCCTATATGTTTTGTGACTGATATTGTTACTATGTGTATACTACTCTTGCAAAATATAATTATGCAAATAAAACAATTTTCAAACATCGAATAATATGTAACATGTGTGCTGCAAGTATTTGTGCACATTATATTTAATCAATAAATTACATGCATTCATTTCTTACTTAGAATTTATAGAAAATAAATTTCTAATTACCTTCCTTTATTTTCTAGAAATGTTAAATTGGGTATTATCTTTATAAATCATGCTTATTGGAACTTACAATATTGACAAATCTTAACTTGAGCATCATATTTATGAAATAAAACCATGAAAAAAAATGTGTTACAGGATCTTAAAAGAATGCTATTATTTTGTCATGATACTGAAGGACTTAAGTTCAATGTCTTATATTGATAATTCATTTAAACGTCCGTGCAAACCAGACATCACATGGTGGGCGTTTGTATTAAAATCGGATAAGTGATACAAATTAGATATGCGATGTTTTCAGTACACGTAACAAGCAAATTTATGTCTTTTTCGCTTTTTCAATTTTGATAAAACGAAAAGGAGACTTGTGAATGATGTACTTTATTCAAACAGTGATTCATATAATCCTAAATAATTTATTAACATTGGACACCTGGAGTGTTCTGGAAGATTGGAAAATATCAAAGCAAATCTGAAACAAATGTGTATCTACAAAGGCCATCACAGAAAGCATTTAAGGCAAATAAACAAAAATATTGGTGCAACTTATTTGGAAAAGGCTTAGAATTTCTAATACTTACACGCATGAAATTTCTATCAACTACGTAACAACTATTATTATGAAATGTATTTATTAAAGGCATCATTCGTCATCATAAATTGAATACAATAATAAGTTGTTTTCCATCACTGGATTGAATTAACAGTAAATTACCTATCACTTTAACTGCCAAGTAAATTATACCTGTTAGCAATTGTATGTCCTCATCATAGTGCATGTCGTTTGAACGTTATTTGAGAAAAAATATAAAAAAAATCTATTCTATTCAGAAAGAGTTATGTACATTTTTGGGAAAACCTGCTGAAAAAAAACCTGGTCCTTCATTTTTTTTCTTTTTTTCTTTCTTAAATTTTCCAAATCCTCTTTGTATAAAATTAATTGATATTATTGCCACAAGCTGAGACAGGCTGGCTAAATCTTTTTTCATTACTTAGTAAAGCTATTATCACAAGCTGGGTAAAACTACTGCTCTAACTAAGTTTGTCTTACAATAAATTGTACTTATCTCTATAAATTTATTTCATTTTTATTTCCAAAAAATAATAATAACGGTAGTTTTTGAAGCATATTTTAAATCGGAAACTTACTGAATATAACCATATAGTATTGATTTAAGTCTATGTTCTAGAGTTTTCAAACTTTTTATATCATTACTTTTAGTCTGTGACTTTATACAAAATTTGATTTTGTCTGATCGTTTAGAAAGCTATATATAAGCTTATTTGTACACTCTCAAATCCGGGAACCAAGCAGTACTGAGCAATGAATGTAAGGTTTCTTGCTCAATGAAAAACGGCTTTTCCGCTGAAGTGATTTGAAACCAAGTGACTAGCAATCCTTATTTAATAGTATTCGACGTGCTAACCTCTTGACCATACCTGTGATTTCAGATATATTTAGTGTAATAGTCAAGTAATAACCAAAGGTGCCCGTCGCGTGACCTGGACCCCCACCCCCAACCCCACACTACAACCCCCCCCCCCCCCATATTTTCAAAAATAAAAAATGATCATCTGAAACCTGATAAAACACTATCCAATATGCAATATTATTCGATAATCAATTAATAGTTTTCCAACAAAAATATAAAAATTTCTATGTTGCTATCTGTTAATTTATTCACAATGGGGGGGGGGGGGGGGTTGTCTCAGGCATGTCTCAATGGGAAAAAAACTAATGGTGGCAGTTGCCGTTGGAGTAACGTCAATGGTTGTGCATGACAAATCATTTGTCAAGAGGTGTCCAAATTTTGAGTGAGCATTGTTACGTGGATACCTATTGAAATTTGGTCTCTGCCGACGGCAAATCATTCGTTATTACTCACTGAGGTTACTATTATTACCTGCATAATGATGATACCTCTCTGTAGACATATTTCCAATGGTCGGACCTGGCCGTGAAAACTCCTCGCTGTCTTATACAACAGGCCTAAAAATATAGTGTGTCAATATTCGCCGTTCAGCACCCCCAAAGTTTGCACTAGATTCATAAGAAATACATTGAAATCGCAATGATCATCTTGCACATGTAAGAAATGATAGCCTTTCAAGACAAACAGTTCAGAGACACAACGATTTTCCTTCTCCACCCGTGTAAATTCAAACAACATCTATGGCAGCCATATTGCGAAGGGAATGCGCACGCATGCATAATTTGTAAACGCGTCCTCGATTGGTCACTTCTGGGGGACCTAACGCCCCTCCTTGGTGCCGGACTTCCAACCAGTGAAGTAACCTGAAAAGTCAAAAAAAACCCAACATCGGTCGACCGATACTAATTGATTACAATAAGGATTGCTAGTCACTTGGTTTCAAATCCACTTCAGCGGAAAAAAGCCGTTTTCATTGAGCCTATGTACAAAAGTGGATGACTTAATCTTTCTACATTACTTCGCAATGTTTTCTGACCCTAGAACTTACACAGAGTTTACTCTTTAATACATATGGAAAAAGAGATGGTTCATCTCAAATAGTGAGCCAAGGTTAGCCGGACCAGTTGATTGTTTTATTTCAAGAGTGGACACAATGACTTTTATATGTGGGAGCTTGCCGTACAGAAAAATCCGGAGAGTGATAAAACCATTTCTAAAAAACACATTTGTAAAACAATTTAAAGTATCTCCTCACCTAAAGAAACCCAACTATTTACCGTGAGACGTGCGAGTTTACAGGCCAGACCAACTATCAGGAACATAACCATTCAAATATGTTCTGTCTGTATGTGTCAGCACAAACAATTAACACAGTGTATAAGGTCAGTGGCATTGGGGCACGGAAGGGTACTCAAAGCTAATGCATATTTAGAGAGTAAAAGAAGTGACAAGTTATCCTTGAAAAGGACAACCTACTCGTCAATTTGCAACGTGAGAAAAAAAACATAAAAACCACAAGATGTTCTTATTATGATAAAGCATAATGAGTAGCTTCTCTTCCAGATGATCTTTGAGTAAAGAACTTTTTTTTATTTGGAACGACCTTAAATGAAGTTTATTGTGTAAAACTGTAAGAACGGAGAAATCCAACTAATATTTATTTGGTCATGCATGTAGCTAAATGTCTTTCTGGTTGATTTTTATGACCCGTTCCGACACCTCTCTCTCACACAAAATTACTCAAATACTGCCTTATCTTAATTGAAGTGAGCAGGGGGAATTTGTTACTTAAAGCCCAACATCTCTCTGTTTTTTCGAAAATGTAGTCTATTGTTCATCATTGAATTAACCCTCAAAGCGCAAGATAATATTAGGCCACCACCACAAATCCTGACAATGATGATAATATAATATTTGCTATACATGAAAGTTTTCCAATCGGAAAATGTATCCCAGCCGGTAAAACCTGGCATTGTTAATTGAAAGTTAAAGAAGAACTTAATAGTAAGAGATGGACATAATTGCGAAATTATAACAAATACCCTGTTTTATCCAGATAATGTAAGACCAAACTATGTGAGTGCCCAAGTTGTGAGATAGCATATACGAATAAGGAGTGTTAGTTATATGTGACGCGGATCATAGTGTCTCCGGTGAGTTATATAATAAAATCCAACCTGTATGGAATGGGGAAAATAATCGTAATTATGTACAATCAAAAATAAACTACTATGCAAGTACCGCAAACTTGCCTATTGAGGCTAAAGAAAAGAGGCAGGTCTCCTGTCAATGTTCTCGCCCTACCGAGTAATCTTCTCCTGTCTACAAGCTTATGGTGCATAGCGTTTACCGTAGTGCAAACCAGTACTCGTTTAAGATTTTATCACCTTGAAAATTGGTATTACACAGTTGTAGAATTGACGATTCCATTTGATTGAAAATGCCCAATGGAGAAAATTTCACATATTCCAGCGTAAAACAACCCTCAATTTTCTATTTGTGTTGAACTTTTGAATTTATAAGTGTTTTTAAGGGCCTAAAAATTGGATGAAAAATGGATATCCTTAAAGATATTTAAAAATTGCAAATTAAGTTAATTCTGTTGAAAGTGATGATTAGAGATGGAAGACAGTTGTAGTGATGTGGTTGTCACAATATTTACTTACCTGAAATTTAATAGTAACTCAATATGTTTATATTTCATGTTCTAGTCTTCTCCAATGAATACTGATGTTGTGTTAAGAGGTCGTATCAATCAAGTAGTTGATTATTCAATGGAAGATTATACATCATATCACAGTGTGGTTCCTCTAATAACACCATTTTTGCACTGGTAATATTATCTTATACTTGAGCCCTATTTATATGGCTTCCTATTTTTATCACAATTTGGACAAGTGAAGTTAATGAACTTCACATACCATCAGTGTAAATAGATAAAAATCTAATATTTAAATTATTGTTGTTTCTTAGTATGTATTTCCGTACAACATCTATAACTCTCTTTAAATATAAGTAGATATAACAGGAATATACATAAAAAACTACTTATTAAGCGTTGGAATGCTCAAATTGACGCATATTGTAATTGTCCTTCGGGACGACCATAAGAAAACATCCATTAGTAATAGTATCTTCAAATTCATGGTTATTTATATCAGAGAAGGAAATTCCATAACACATAAAAGGAATAAATAGATGATATTATGGTCCGTGTGGATAGTCAGGAGAAAACAACTTATTATTGTATTCAATTTTATTGATACGAGAATGATTTGTGTGTGTAAACGAACTTTGTAGAGCAATATATTTGATATTCAAATATTATGCGCAAATCTGTTTCAAGTAATAATTGTTGTTGATCAGAAATTTCATACGAAATTTTACGTAACTGGTATTTAGAAATTCTAAAAGCCTTTTCCAAATTTATTCGTTGCACCAATAATTTTTGTTAATTTATTTGCCACCTTAAATGCATATTACTGGTCCTGGGAAATACAACCATGTGTTTCAGTATTTGTGGACTTTTTGATGATTTCTGTTCCAATCCCAAAATCTTTTCTCAAGAACACTCAACAGGTTGTCCAATGTTTTTAATAAAATTGACTTTAAGAGGGAATCTATAAAATGAATTCACTTTTCTGTAATTAAAGGTACATCATTCACAAGGGTCTCCTTGTTCCGTTTTGTATCAAAATTGAAAATAGCGAAAAGACAATTTATTTGCTTGTTACGTGTACTGAAAACATCGTGCCATCTCATCTCCCTTAATTGTGTATTGACTTATCCGATTTAATACAAAACGCCCACCATGTGAATGTTCTGCGTAAAGTCGCCTGGAACGGACGTTTTAAGAAAAATGCAGGGATTATCAATATAAGACACTGATTATACTTAAGTCTTCAAGAAGCTATCATTGACAAAATAAGTATCTCCAAGCATTCTTTCAAATAACGCATCCCTGTTATTACCACAAATCCAAGGATGTCTGAGAGAATATAATGTTCATGCTCAAAATAGATACCCCCTCCAACAGATTAATGTCAATGTTGTAAAGTAACTCCAATAAGCAGTATGATTTATAAAGCATAATACCTCCGCAAATTTAACATGTTTCTAGAGAAAAATAAAGGAGAATCCCTGTTATATTAGAAACTTTATTTTCTATAAATTCTAAATAAAGTTAGGGAGAAAACTGAATGAATGTTTCGGATGTAATTTAAATTGATTAAAATGAAATACATGTGCACAACATACTTGAACTCTAGTGCGAACACACATTGTTACATATTTTATGTGCGAGTTTTGAAATATTCGTTTATTTTGGAGCATAATTATATTTGCAAGAGTAGTTATACACATAGTAACAATATCAGTCACAAAACATATTAGGAATCTTTTTAAAACAACCAGCTTGAAGTTAAGATGAAAGTTCAATCAATGATAATATCAAATACAATAATATAATGATTACTAGTGCTATGATTAAATCAACAAAAGAATCCAAAATAATATTTTTTTCGTTTTATGACAATATTTATCTAATTATTAAGTACTACCATCACACGTAATAATTAATTTTGTATTTATTGATAAATTTGAAAGTTATGAACATTACAAATGTATTAGATGACTAATAGGTTATCTTAATGATGCCTGTATATTGAATAAATCACTTATGAAAGGACCACTAATCCCTTATAAACATATACATTTATTTAGAGGGATCACGTTTTGAGTTTATCAAAGCTATTTGCTCGAAGCACTGGATTTTTCCGCTACCCAAATAATCTGAACCGATCTGATTTATATACTCTGCAATTGATGAACAAACAGTCTTGATTAAATGTCTACCTAATATTTCATGAAGTCACAGTACAGTTATTGAACCTTGATTGGTATTCATAAATTAAATTTTAATTCTATTCTTGAAAGTCAAATAAATTTTATCAACCCTGAACCTTATTTGCTTAGTTTGAAAACAAATCCAGATCCTCTAACAAACAAGACGACTTATTCCATTTACGACGCATATAATCTAAAGAATTAATTATTATGAATAAAGAAATTCTAAAACCAGACATATTGTACCCATGGTGTTTGTCAATAGGATTCGAACCGTTCAATTAGGTAAAACTTATTCGTCCTACAGTTAAACGGTAGAACATCTCGCAATGTTTTCTTCAGATTTTCAAAATCTGACACAATGTTAATAGTTCACCTTAAAGACAATTAATGAACAGTATATTATGGTTTAAACTAGTGCGAATTTTCACGTAGGACTTATTTATACATATCAAAATAAGTTAATACCAGGGTAAATATCTTCCTATCACTAGCATAACCCCTGGACTATTTTTAAATCGCGTTCTCCTCTATTCTTTTATTTGTATGTATGGCAGGTATTATATTAAATTGCCGTTTTATTGCACTGAAGTTTCTCGTTTCTGTGTTGTGGTATTGCAATTTGATTTTTGTGACAGAGTCGTGACGTCACTTAGTTTTTAAACAAAACATAGTGTAAATGGACGCGGCTAAATGTTAGCGTTATACTGTAGGCGCGTCAATGAAAAATGACTCTTATTTCACTTTAAAACAGTCTTTTGTGCTTGGAGGGTATCGTGAATGTCACGAAAACTAACGAACATCATCTTAACTTGTTAATCAGATCACTGTGAGACAGACCATTTATTCGACCCAAAGTGACAACAATACTATATTCTTTTTATTATGTATAAGGCTACATCTTTATCATTATTGTTCGTCCCTCGCCGACAATAATTTTAAAATAATAATCTATCAAATTAATGTACATATTAAATTTTTATGTTGTCATGCATCAAATATTGTACTCTGTAAATCCAGAACGCTTATATACTAGTAATCTATCATATATGTCGTTGTGAATAATTAACATCCTTAGTCTTATTAGAACGAAAAACACCGCATGGCGCATCCTTTAAGGACACGCTTCGAACCTGTAGTGTAAGTGTTAGTGTGTTACAGAACGGGGTACTATTTTCTTAACCGCAACATTATATTTATTAGCTCTATAGTTTCATTATATGGGAGACGACATTATAATAATATTGCAAAGATAAAAACAGTTCGTATAAGATCGTGCTTACTGTTGACACATAGCATACATGTTAAGACTGTTACTACTCACTAATAACATGGGATAAGCCAATTGGGTTTGTGAATGAAAAAATATCCATTCTATGTATTGGAAATATCTTTGGTGCAGCATCTAAACGAACGGATTGTTGAAATGATAAACTAAGGGAACATGGCCTCAAATAGATACTCTAAATGAATGATTTATTTATTTGATAGCTTTCTTCCATATAATGTTACCATTTGACCTAGTTGTACTTGAAAATATGTACGTAGGTAATTGACATTTTTTTTTCATTCAAATTCCAGCCTCACTGAGAAAAACTTTTCTTAACTGTTGATCAAGTTTAACCTATTGATAACAATTTATAAACATATATGCATGTTATACTTTGCTAAAAGTATAGGTAATAGGGTCGTTAATATGATAAGAAGGTTTGTATGAAATATGAATGATTGTAGTTTGAAATATACTTAAGAATATCACCTAACAAATATTATGATAACAAACGTAAAAAAAATTGCGCAATAGTAATAAAATAATGCCGGCCTAACTAATGTGACTCGGCTGTAATGTTCTCATGGATATATTATAGATTATGTTCATGTGGACGACTATTGTTTTAGTCATCAAATGGTGGCCAAGCTACTGCTGTCCCATCTTGTTTCGCTAACCTGAACGTTCTGCTCCAAGTGTAAATACAGGAAGAGCCCAAACATTCAGTTTTTGTCGACCATTATAATCCAACATAGGTTTTGCATAAATATTAAGTAAACCTAATTAGCATCAGCGATCGGTTTCGATTCAAGTGCGAACTAATGTTCTTACAATTATCTTCTTATAAAACCGATCCGGTGAGTTTTGACAAATTACCATCAGGGAGCAATATCCTTAAATAATGTTATTTAATTTTTTAGCTTTTAATAAAGTGTGCCTAAGTATGTTTGTATGGTAAGATTGAGATTTTGTGCTCTGAAGGACTTTAATGTGAACGTCACTTATTTGAACAAATACTAACAAACACAAATAGTTTTGACTATTCTTGTTACATTAATTCATAAAACTTGAGTTCTTTAGGAGTATGATTTATAAATTCAAATGGAATACCGGAACGGGACAAAACTATAATATCAACACATAAATCACACAAAATCAAAATCTTAAAATCACTACATATTATACAGAATCTACTTCGTGCAACTTTAATCATTTACAATTTATTTATGTTTTGACCCAGATAACGTAAAGTATAACATAAATGTCAAAATTTTGTTCTCTTTCCAGTAATTTTTTGTGTAAGTTCTTCATCCAAAAAAGTAGATTTTTCTTTATTTTTATTCAATTAATTTAATTTGATAACTTTGTTATAACGTGCTTATAATTCAATTCAAGTTCAAGTTAAGAGTGTAAAACTCTCTTTCACAACAATATATAACGTATAGTCAAGACAAAGTAGACTGATAATGGATATTGTTATAAAAATAATGTCTGATTGGTATCATCAAGAAAATCAAAACGAGGCTCATTATATACAAGTCATATAAACAATTGTCCAATTCCAACAACATTGAACGACAGTGGTAAGAATTGTCTTCAGACATACAATATCTTTCTTTTAACTACAACATAATGATGTATTTATGTTTAAAGTGAATTGATCCATGTTGAAACGTCTGTTGATCCAGAATTAGCCAAATAATAATATTCCTTTATATATAGAGGCTCAGAAACTATTTTATAGAATAATTTCATAATATCCTATGGATACATTTCTTTTGATTTTATATCAGATATTTGAAATACTAATAGAAAGATGTGCCGATTGTAAGACTTATCGACTGTTAAAAGCGACATTCATTAAATTATTAGATTTATTGCTATGCTAATTGACTAATTCCATGTTTTTAAGCAACAGACAGTTTTATATTTTTAGTATTGCTTGTTACTGGCTTTTTTAACAGAAAAAGTACCATATGTAATAAAATTCTCGTTACCCAAAAAAGTTTGTTTTATGGTTACAAAATACAGATCGACATATTAATTAATTAATAATGAATAACCGATTTTATACTGAATGTGTGTTTCAAGTTCTAAATATAAAAAGCAAATTGATTAAGTTCAATGAAATTTAATTCAAATGTTTAAACATTGTGCATAGACTTCTTCTTATGTGAGCTAATGTGAAAAAATGACAAAACGTTTTATCATTTCAAAGGTACAATGAGAACGATTTCTATCTCTATAAAAGTCACATTTTGCCTCAGAAACAACCGAATTTTACGTTTTAGAACATGTAGAAAGGGGAATTCAAACATGAATTTTGTAATGTTTAGATAATGGTTTTAAAGAAATGTTAGAGGATTGTTACCTGAGGAAAGTATAATTTTTGAAATAATTATTTTAAGAGGACATAAAAAATGAAAACATTTTCTGAGCTTCAATAGATGATTTCTTTATCTAATATATAGAACGTGTTTGTGTTTAATTTAGTTTTTAATAATGCCGTAAAGACTATGCTAAATACATTATTCTGCTATTTTAGGATATCACCATCAAATGCAGACAATGTCATTCACATATGGCAACAAGTAAAACATCATTATAGCCAAATAGTACTTATTCTTTCAACAGTACTATTAAAATTTAATTATAAATACTTTATGAAGCCCAAATGTAAAAGAAATTGTATATATAGAACAAAAGTAAATTTAGGTTCTTTGCTGAATAAAAACAACAATAGCGTTATTAAGGTCTTTAGGGACTCTTTTTAAAGACTTTTTCCTGGTGGTGAACCTTTCAAGTGGCATTTTGTTAATGGAAATGGACCTTTATTTATCTGAGAGTCAAGAGTTGGATAGGGTTAATACTTTAATGTCCTTAATGACATTAATTCAAACCAAAGGAGATCTGATGGCGAGATGAGCGTATCTTATAAAATAGATAATAAATGTCAAACAATTTATGAAATAAAGTCTGTTATTTACAGAAATTAAATCATTAGAAATTTAATTAAGCGTGTACAAATACTTTGTTTTCTCCTCAGTGCTAGGTTTATTGGAGAAGTTAATCGTACATAAATGAAACAAGAGGTATTTATGATGACCCTTAACTCTTCTAAGTATTCAAGAGGCATAAGGGATATTTTGAGATCTGGCTGTAAGAAGCCGTATCGATGGTTGACTTGCCCAAAAACTGTTTAAGTCTTCTTTTATTTCATTATAAGTTACTGCATTTTTGCGGGTCAATCCTTCAATCTTATTATTAAGGTGGATTTTCGTTTATTATACATGTGTATTATAATATTGATCATTCCATTAAAAGTACAAGGATGAATTTGTTTTAGTTACTTTTTTTATAAGTTAAATTCCGTAAGTCAGCAGAGACTGTTATCAATGATCATTTCAAAAAATCGTTGCATATATGTATTGAAATAATTTAAAAATAAAAAATAAATAAAAATAGAAAAAGAAACTGAATCTTTATAACTGCCAGAACGGCAAAATTAAAAATTCTGCAGGATTTGTTAAATCAAGCCTATAAAAACAGCAGTGTTCAATGCAAGCTTATGTCTCCTCTCTTCCTTGACTCCTGTTTAAGTAGAATTCGAAATTAAAATCTAAAATAAAAAAATGGTTCGAGAGCTGTTTAAAACGGTCAGAAAAGACTGTTGACGACGGTCTTGTATATGATGCAGTCATTGCCACTTTATACATGTTTTATGTTCACATGTACATAACAACCTGCTTGCAACGATACTTTTTCCTGTTACGTGTACAATATTTTCAAAAGTTGCAAATAAAACCAAGCAAGAATGTTTGGTCATTTCATCAATATTATCTTTAACGCTTAAACTCATTGGCGGAATATGGAGATAAGTAAGTTTATATAAGGAGATTTGTTGATTTCGTGTATTATTCATAAAGTATTTTAAAAATGTCTGGAACTTATTAATGTAACTACGTCATCTCAAAAGATAGTTTGATTTATAAACCCATTTATGGGCATTAAAGTATTACCTTTCAATCTTATTCTTAGATTTATGACAAACAACATTACATCCGTTAGGGACTCGTTAACACGGCCAAAGCTTAAGTCTACATCTTTCTGCCCAAAAGTTACCTTCAAAAACTCTACAGGTCATTAACTTAAGACATCACACTTTTTCCTCCAAATTGTGATTCTGTTATGTTTCTATTGTCATATTTCTCTTTTACTTTCAATGCATAGCTCACATTCATTCAAATGATAATAGCTAAATCAGATCAAGATAATCTATAAATTACAATTATATATTTCGGTACTTTAAGCCTCTTATATTCTTCTAATTAATGTGAACGAGGATGGGAGAGAAAGTGCACAAAAGGTATGAAAGAAGTAAACAAGTGTGAAATACCAAAACGAAAGATTATTTCCCTGTTAGAAAATAGTAAAAAAATATATTTCTAATAATATTAAAATTCAAAAATTAAACTAAGTGTCAATCAACTTTAATAGGTCTGTAAATACATTTTTCATAAAAACTGGAACATTTGTCTTGGTAATTATTATTTACATTTAGTTTGGTTGGGTTAAACCAACACAGTTAGATCATTTGGCGGCTTTTAAGTTAACTCCTGGAGGAATACTTCAGGACCCCTTCGTGTATTATTTCAGAAACGAAGTGTAGTTTAAGTGTAGAACCACCAATGTTCCGTAAGCAAGCTGGAAAGTATCCTCACATGAAATAATCCAAAATTCTTGGCGAGATTCCAAACCATAGCAGTTTGTGGTCAACGACCTTAACTCTAACGCTTTTTATGTGATGTTATTGCAATGTTCCAATGACGCTCCAACACTTCTCATAAAATGATAGATATATAGAACAAAATTCAATAATCAAAATTGAAATATGTTCAATGACAAATTTACATAAAACAGATATGCTTTGTTTAAAATAAGAGCATTTAACTTTTATATTTGACACTTCGAAAAGGGTGTCGGTTGTAAACTTTAAGACACACCGAGTGTTGATTTCAAATGTCATCGAAAACAGATTCCAAATTAATGAATGATACTAGTTTAAACAGTTCTTGTATTGATTCGAAGTTTAGAATTGATTTAGTGACTTTATTCTAATATTTGCTTTAAGTAAATTCTCTTATTTCAATAGTGCAAATGTGCTGAAACACTTTCGTTTAGCTTTTTCTTGGGATTGTCAAAAGTAATTTGAATCCACATGTATACTTCTTAAATATAAGAAGAAATGTACTCTGCTTGATAGAGACATAACTGCAAACTGGATTATACTATATTCTTTTTGTTGCAACTCGTAATCAAAAGACGAAAAAAGAAAGACGACACAGATTTACAATATTTTGCATTATTATTTTAAAAGTTAATTGTTCGCTGTATGAAAAACAGTATCCTTTAAGAAAGCCCAACATGGCGAATTTGAAATTATAGCAGACTCGGATCGATTGACTTTGATTCAAAATTGTACCAGTTCATGTTAAATGTTGAATTCTGCTTAAGCCGGTGCTAGGGGGCGTGGACGGTAATTTGCACTTGACAGTACCGTCCATGAACAGGCTCAATCAAACTGAGCCTGCAACATTTTCAATTTTGCCGTGTTGGACTTTCTTTTTGCCGTATTGGACTTTCTTTAGGGATTCTTATTTTCTCTATTTGTGCATAGACGGTAGAGGTAATTGAAAAATACCGTCTACGCCCCCTAGCGCCGGTTTAAGCAGAATTCAATATTAAACAGGATTTGGTAAAATTTTGAATTTTGAAATATCTGCATATATATACGTAACTTGCTTAATGTTTAAAGATAATATCAGTGTTTTAGGGATAATTTGAATAGAAAAATAAGGCATTAGATTAAAATAAATAAATAAAACATGTTTCGATTAACTTTTAACTTTCCCAAGTTAGGATCGTAATATTAAATAGAATTTCATATTTCGTAGGTTAAAAATTCATAAATAATATAATAGATGTATTTGCTATCCTTCAAATTTCATATTATTTTAACCTTAATTCTATTTACATAGAGACATTATTCAAAATATGTTACAGCTCAACCATTGACAATGTGTTGCTCATTAAATCGTAAATCGCCAATCGTAATATGTAAAGATTTGTTGGAGGCTTATTTTTCAAGAATTTATGAAAGTATTGAATATAAGTTTGAGGAATGTTTCAAAATTGGTTAAGAAATACGTGATATGGTAAAGCAAAAGTGTTATCATATAAATCAAATAATTAGTTGATCGTTGTTTATATTGTGTTTTGTTACGTATAATGGCAATTTTTGTTCATTCCTGGTAAAATATTCATATTTAAGTTTTTTAATTCAATAATATTTAAAAAAAATATTCAATCAATATTTTATATGTATGTCAATAAACTTAACTTCTTAAATACCATAAAACGTTCAATCACAAAATAAGAAAATAGGAATCCATATTGAAATTCCAAAACGGCAAAATTGAAAGTGTTGCAGGCTCGGTTTGATAAAGGATGTTCATGGACGGTATTGTCAAGTGCAATCTACCATCCACGCCCCTAGCAACCATGAAAATAGTGAAATTTAAAATTTAGAAATATCCGCAGAAACGTTCATATGGCGGTTATCATGGAATCTTCCCGACAAATTAACCTAAGCTCAAATTTAAGAAGACTAAGGTCATACTACAGACAGTTTTGAACAACCTACATTAATAGCAGAATAAAAGGCAGAATAAAACAACGTTTCCGCTGAACTGGCTTTTGTAAACCAGCTTCTTAGTATTGAATTGTTTATTTACAATAAATTGTAATTTAATATTGTGAAATATATTGTTTGTTTGTTTGTTTAAAAGGCCTTAAGTTTATATTCCTACTACAGTTTCATCCGACTGTTTCAGTGTTTCAACTTCTAAACCAATTTTCCAAGTAATCAGTACCTGGTACTTAGACTATTATTACTCTATTTATTCTGCCATTCTGTGGTCATAATTTACTTCTCTCAAAGTTTGACGCAAGATTTTGGTTTCTACTATATTTTCATGCCCACAGTGTCATGAACGTATATATTTAGCTATAGTTCACATTGACTGCATACAATTCAAACAAAGAATGTATAATTGTAAAACTGAAAATAACACAAATGTGTACACACATGATTAAAAGGTCAGGTGCTTAAACCGTATTAAAACGTGATATGAGATACCACGTTACAGGTTTTGCTATCAGAGATGAATAAAATCCGTCCTGTTATTTTGATTTTCGCGCGAATGTCGCTAAAACTACAATCGTTTTCTAACACTTTTGACATACTAAAACAAATATGACTTGGAAGTGTCTGCACAATGTCTGTCGGTGTTAAGAATAGTTTAGGAGTAAGGATTGATAAAAACAGCAATAAAAACATATTTTTAATATAACAATGGATATTGGATCATATAATTCAATTTCTTTTGAAACGTTCTACTAAATTCAGCTATTTTGTTACACATAAGGACATTGTAATTAGTTTAAAAATGTACATCGTTATCAAGTGTTAATCAATTCTTCTAAAAGTATTTCCACCCCTTTATGTCAAACACTGGAAAAATCCCTTTTATTTATGAACATTGTCAACAGCTTACTAAAACTGTCTCCTTTAGCTTAGACCTCTAATCTGTTCCTACAATAAGAATAATCACAAGCAAATCATGGCTCATTTCCTAAATTAAATTGTAACTTACATTGCACGCTATCTATCGACTTGCTATTGAGTCACTAATGATCTGAAGTTTCTATTTATAGAACTAGACGCAAACTCATGCGTAAATTTCTACGTCCTGAGTAAAAAGCAGCCCTCATGTTTCACAAAATATTGTAATTCTTTTAAGTGATTTTTTCCCCTTGTTCAATTCAACAAGGGAAACCTTATTCTCCCTCATTTATATTGTTTGGACAAATATAAAACTTTATTTTTTATTTTCCATTCTGTATGATTGTCAAAATGAATTTTGTAAAATATTTATACATAAATCATTGGTATATTGATCAATGATAAACCTATGTTGTTTTTTTAAGACTCTTAATAAGTTGTTGTTTCTTTTTTCTTTAGTATTTAATCATGCGTTAAATCCAGCCAATGAAACTTTCCCATTAACTGAAATGTACAAATATTTGCATACTCCTGCAAACCTTATGTAGTGAATAGAGATATTCATCGTCTTTATACTGCAGAGGTCACACAACAAGACAACACAGGCGTTGTTTATTTCTTACACTATTAGTTTGTTTCTTATATATTTATCTTTTCATTACATTTACGCTTTCCAGATAAAGATATATACTAGATGTCCCAGACAAAACGTGCGGTACTTATGAAGATAAAGAGCCTCTTAATGCATTGGAAGTCATGCCTCTTGCAGATGAGGTCCATTCGATTTCACCATGCACATTATTCGACAAGCATCTTTATGAGACATACGGACGGACATAAGCAATGCAAATATAATGAGACATGTCTGTGTTCATTAAATATAGACTAGTTCACAACATTTGCAAAAGCGTTTTATTTTCAATATTGGTTGTATTCATATATAAAGTACATAGAAGATTCGTCTTACTAATGCAATAACCTTGTAATACTTCTAATTCGAATTAAAAACTGTTGTTAAGAACTACTATCAATTATATTGACGTAAATAAAAATATACATCGTGTTTTAAGGTTTGTGAATATATACTCGGGTAGTTCATCTTTCAGTCGGAGAAATAAGATGTATTGGTTGGCGAATGCTAACATTGACTGTGCAAATGATATATAAATTTGAAAAGTAAACGCAAGAACTATAAAGTTCACAACATAACATTTTGCTGTTCATTTTAAAATGAAAAAAATACAACCTTATTTATTCGCATTTTGTCAAGATTTTGAATAGTTTACGATGCGTTGAAATACCTTCATGTCGACGTAATAGATCTATATGATAAATAAATAAATAGTTACATATATGAACTGACCTGTCTCCATATATAGTTGCCCACTGTTCATGTGAAAAAAAGAAGTCAGTGTTTGATTTTGAACCTTAAAATGTTTGCACATGTAAAAATGTGTCGCGTGTTTGTTATGTGCATATTTACATACTCAGTTCAGATTAAATTTCTAAAGTACTATTATTTTTTTTTTTACAAACATGTCAGTCTGAATTAAGATAAAAGCTTTCCAAATAAGCATTTCACAAGAAGTAATAATTAAATAAATCAATATGTTTTCACAATTTATTTCCCACAAAATCCAATATTTTATTTCAGGACTCCTGAAAAGAAACAGAAATATCTTAAAATGAAAAGGTACAAAAGTATATCAATATGTTATATTTCCCTTATATAATTTATATTTTCATTAATTCAGCAAGGGTAACGTTCCTGTTATATCGTGCAATTATATGTCTACATTATGTACGTATGGGAAATAAGTTTCTCTCAAACTTGTTCTGGTACAAAAAATATGAACAATTTGTGACCATAAGTAAATGATGTCAACTAAAGTAATTTGCATATGTCTGGAACAATGGGTTTGTGTACGATATACTTATTCAACTTTGGGTAAAATACTTTTCGACCTCAAACTTTTTGAAATGTGGGATATTGTTACTGAGTTTGTCGTAATCTACAATAAAACCCGTCTTAGTGCCTTGCTTGGATGAATTATATCAATTATGTCAAGTTATGACGTCACTTCAATACTGTAATATATATTCCTATTTAATAAATTTGTTATTGGTAACGACATAAACGTACACAAATTAAATACATTTTTTAATTTTTAAAATTCTTAATTTAAATATTTAGAAACGTTCGGAATTAAAAGGCTGAAATGGGAATAACCTATTGAAAGCCGTTATAATGTGTGGAACTTATTTTTGTCTTTATGTGGTTTCTTTTCTGATGTCAAAACTAACTACCAGGCAAGTGTTAACTGGCAAATGGGAAAGCAGTTGCATTGTTTGTTTTCTAAGTTGTCATTAATGGTTGCATGAAACTGGTATTCTATGTTTGTACCAAATAGATGCGTGTGCATGCATATCATGGCTAAACTATCTGCTTAACATAAATGTGGCAATTCATTTCATAAATGTATTTAATTTGTTGAATGTTTAAAACTATGAGCAATTTTGATAATTATATAAACAATGCGTTCCATGTTTAATACATCCCGTTATTTCTTTTCCGATATCTTTTGACATACTGCAGTAAGTTTATTTAAAGATGAATGCTTTGTTCATATTATGCTTTAATAGATATTGTCGTTTGCATTCTATTTTATTATCTTAAACTGTTTTAAGTAACACTATTTATAGACATTTATCAAACAGAAAACTTTTTACTTTTGAGTACTTTAAATCAAGACCAAAATGATAGGTTCACCTTATAAATTGATTTATACCAATGTTCTTTTCATGAACGTTTTTTGTATCGTTAAAACTCATGTTATATTGACATGTGTTAAATTTATGCCATGTTTCAAGAATTGTTTATGATGTGTAATTCAATGTTAGATATTAATTTATGGCTTATTTAGTGTCCCTAATTTCCTTATTATCAAATATTTTCTAATATCCTAAATTATTAATTGGGCGTAGAAACACATAAATCAGCAAAATACGTGTATCATAGTTTTAAATATTAAATGAGCCGCGCCATGACAAAACCAACATAGCGCGTTTGCGACCAGCATGGATCCAGAGCAGCCTGCGCATCTGCACAGTCTGATCAGGATCCATGCTGTTCGCTTACCAACCCTATTACAAGTAGAGAAACTGATAGCGAACAGCATGGATACTGATCAGACTGCGCGGATGCGCAGGCTGGTCTGGATCCATGCTAATCGCAAATCCATTATGTTGGTTATGTCATGACGCGGCACAAATGATCTTTCTACCATCATTTTGTCAATATCAACAAAGTATTAAAGAGAACTTAAACTTTATTTTCAGTTTCACTCAGTGAAGCAGTAAACGTTATCAACACTTATTCATATATTACTATAATCAGTCATATTTTTCTTTTTAAAAAGCAATTTAGAGGAATTAACACATTGCTAAAAATATGTACATATAATTAAGATGTAAAATCTCGAATTTTAATGAAAGAACAAAGTTTTATAAAGTTCTTTTTTAGTTATAATACAGGACAGTGTTACACAAGATCCTTTAATGTTATATTAGTCATAATTCATAAAAAACAAGTTTTTATAAAATGTAATTTCTAACCTAACAGTATTCAGATAATTTACCATTTAGATAAAATGTTGAAAATATAATTTTTAAGACAGTTGTAGAAGTTGGAATAGTACTGTTCAAACATGTTATCATGTACATAGAGTAAATCTTGATTTTTGAGCAAAAGGCTTTTTTTGTATCGATATTAGTACCAATTATACCAAATACTATAATAATATTGTACTTGAGGGGTTAGCCTTTAAATCAAATGTTCTCACAAAAATGCCTTATAATAAAGAGGTTGGTGGAATTGATAAAAAGTCCAGCGCCAATATGTTTGCTCTATATGATATATTTATAACTTTTATTTACTAGCATATATTAATCTTTCTACAATGGCATCGAAAATGATTTATTAATGAAGCCGATTAAGAGAAGGTTATTGTATCACCTTCACGTGACCTCAAGCCGACATGGGATGATATAAGTGAAGGAAATTTTATTTATTATACACCTATATATATCCGCCGAGATAAAAGCAAATGAACTCTTGCAAAGAAGAACAATGGTAACGTATATTGTTCAGTCGGAGCACTCAACACCTTACATTCGTAATAAAGATATTTGTCTGCATATAACAGCGTCGTTTGCAAAGAAAAAAAGAGGAATAAATGTATACTTTCAATAGAAGTTTCTTATCTAAACAAGGTGTGTCGTGTGCTTTTAAGATGAAATAATATTGAGCCACCATCATTCTTATCTGAAGAAATTATTCATGGCATGTCGTCAATGGAAGACAACGTGATTTAAGGAATTATTTAGTTACAATCTGCTCGGCTCTCATAAATGCATAGCCTAACAATTACTTAAAACAACATTGTACGTTGTAATAAACATTCTAGATATTATTTTTGAAACGTGTGTATTCTGCGTTATTAGACGGCTTAAAGCTGATGTGAATTTGACAGATGAATAAACATTATTTTATAACATTCAATATGTATTTAGCAGAAAAGTCACGACTTACACAAAGATGCAAGAATTTTCTTGCATGATCAAATAAGAACAACCAAACTATATTTATCTAAGTCAAACCTAAATATTTTAAAATGTATCAAGATCATTTAATGTGTTCTTATCATGAAACTTATAACATTGGTGTGTGCTGTAAGGAAAGTCATTGCATGATCATAATAAGAAAATCTAAACTTTCTTGAAATTATCATTTTCTTTGAAATACGTTTGAAGGAAAAAGGCTAAATTTTGACAGTTTTGCTTTAGACTCCAAAATTTAGTTTTAGTTTAAACATATTTTATTTCGAACATTTTACACATACAAGATTTACATACAATGGTGAAATAATACTATACAATGCTGAAAAAGGATCAGATCCGAAAGCATAAAATGCTTATAAAGGCCTTTTCCTGACATAAGATTAGTTACAATAAATATGACGGGTTTTGAAAATGTTTGAAATATTGAAGTTTAGGGTAAAAAAGTAAATTGATTACAAAAATGAAGAAGATTCGTTTACTGTCGTCACTAAGTCAAATTAGCGACTAGAAACAAAAAGGGCGTTTAGTTAGAAGTTTCTATCTGAAAGATGTAATGAATAGGAACTTAATAGATAGACGCAATAATTGTCTGTTTATAAAATGTATAAAGTTTAGAATTTCATTAATTTAAGATACACAAAGAAAACTTAATTTAATAAGTAGAAGAAAAGAGAGGATCTATTCGGTGAGTAATTGGAGGAGCAATGTATGCATAGACTATGAAAATCGTTTGAACTGCCTGAAATATGCTGATATTGATATCGTCACTTAAGTTTTGTATCGCCGTTAAGTAGTGTGTGAAGAGTGACATTACAGTAGGCTGAAAGAGTTTTGGAAAAGGCCTGTGTCTGATAGTACTGTATGGTTTTGCATTCAAAGAAAAAAATGATGGTTAGTTTTCTACCAATCCACATTGACATAAAGGTGAGTTAACAATATTTTTTCTGTATAAATGGTAGTTTAAAGAACTGCACTCTGTTCGTAGACGTGCATGATATATTTGCCATTTTCGAACACCTGTATAGAAATATTTTGGACATTTTATTATGTTTCTATTCAAAAGACATTTAAAAGCAGATAATGTAGGTGCAGTTTTGTACATCAATTGGTAGTTTCATTCCATTCTCTGAGAGCTGAAGGAAGAAAAGCGTTATAGTATAAAGATGTTCTTGTGTGAATGCCTTGTATATCGTTCGAATTTCTTAAATTATAACGTGTTGGTTTCACCCACAGACGGAGGACAATAAGTTGATAGATAGGACAGGTGAGAGTCCATTTTTCATCTTATTAAAGAAGAATCAATTTATGTTTCCTTCTTCTGCCTGTCCAGAGGTCACCAGGGACCTCTCGTTGAAGCTCATGAAGAGACACAAGTTTAGTAGCACCAGATACAATTCTAAGAAAGCTTCATGTTGATTTTATTCTTAGTTCAGCTTTTCATATTTGAGCGTACAATTGATGTAAAACAACCATCGGCATATTCTAGAATTGGCCTATGTAGATAAGTAGATTATTCTAAAGATTTTCGATCAAGTTGAAATTTTAATTTGCGCATTATATGTATACTGTTTCCACGCCCTACTCCTTAACATGATTAATGTGAATATGCCAGGAACCATCGTCAAGAAAAGTGTAAGCCCTAAGTGTTTGTGAGATGTCACTGAAAGATATGTCTGTTTTGCATTAGGAGGGGTGGATGGAACTGTTGTGATTTTTTACTGTGATTAACATGTTTTCAGATTTGGAAGGATTAAACTTGACTAGCCATTTGTCAGCCCATGAAGAAATCTTGTTTATGTCAGATTGAAGAATGTGCAGCCGTTAGTAACGGATGATCAACGATCAAATACAAACTGGTAGTCGTCGGCAAAAGATTTACAGAGGACCTTAAGTCAACAACAATATCATTGATATAAACTAAAAAAAAGAAGGCGGACCCAGAATCGAGCCTTGCAGGAACTCCTGCGTTTATTTACAAGACCAATCAGATTTGACTCCAGGAAGGACAACAGATTGGCGTCTATTTGAAAGATAATCCGGAAAACCAGTCGAGGAGGGGTCCCTGAATACCGGCACATTTTAGTTTAAGCAGGAGACCCTTGTGCCACACTTTAATCAAAGGCCTTGCTGATGTCGAAAAAGACAATCCGCGATCTCAAGACCGTCATCAAGAGCCTTACAGAAAGAGTTGTAAAGAAAGTTAGGTTGATTTCACCAGGAGTCGCCAGGTTTGAAACAGATTGAAGGGCGATAATAAAGTCATTATCAGAAAGTTAAAGATATAAAAACTTAAACAAAATGCGTTTTCAAAAACTTTTTCCATACAACACAATAGTGATATAGGACGATTAATTGGCTGGGTAACGATGGATCCCTTTCTTAAAATGGGCAAATGTTGGCCATCTTTCAAGTTAGGAATCTTACAAGTTGAGTGAATTATTAAAAAGAGACAGAGTGGATATTTGATACGGACGACGGTTTCGAACAAGATACGATACTTATTTCATCGGGCCCAGAAGCTTTATTGGTATTTAAAGTTTTGATAGCATCTTCAACATCTTGAGTTGTAATACTAATTGAAGTTTAAAGAAGGCATAGTTGTTACACAAATATCATTCACAGTGAAATGAAATTAGGATAGGTTTAAACTGAAGGTTTGTTTCCTATATTTATATCTTTTAATCAAAAATGATTTATCCGTCAAAACATAGAAAAAGTGTATATGTCCATTGCCATATACCACTCACATTTATAAGCAATGTCAAGGAATGTCGGTCAATGTCTAGGAATGTCAGTTCATATATAATAATATCACTCCAATTTTAAAGAATATCAGTTCAATGGTTTAAGGATGTCATTAAATGTCTAAGAATGTCAGCCAAGTAAAAGAAGAGATTTTTTTTGGCTTTATTTAAATGTATATTTTTTTTAATTTACTACTTTAAAGGGGTAAAAACGGGTCATTATTTTTGATGAAAAAACCCTTGGATTATACAAAGTGCAAGTCCCTTTAAATTTTATATAATGTTTTAATTAGATTAGAAATATGGAAAAAAGTAAAATTCCATGACTCAAACCCTGTCTTTCGGGTAACTTATAAATAAACTGCATTCTTTATACATGTTATAGGTATTTAAAATAATGCAATCCCTCAAAGTGTTCAAGGTTTGAGACAATCGACAATGCTTTACTAATTTAGAGTTAAATCCGAGCTTATTTGCTAGTATTTGCCATTTTTGTTATTCTTTTGTAATGATAGCGTTGCATTATTTGATATTATTACTGAACAAGCTGTACAACAATTCAAAAAAACTGTATTCAAGGCAAAGTTAAGCAATTCTTTCTTTTAAAGAAACATTGTTTTGCCGTAAAACGTTTTTTTCTTTCTATTCAACGGTCTTTACATTGATTGTTCCGTTGTCATCCGCTCTAAACCTACTTCCCGGTTATTCACTGACCATTTAACAGCGTCTGGTTCGTAATTCCTTCTAAATACAGCCATTCATTGACAAATGGCTCATTTCCTCAATCAAAGTCTGTATATTTCATTGCATGCTAGGACAAAGTACATCGTAAGTATCCTGGAAGGTTTTCTAGATTACAGATTTGCTTTTGTAGCTGGCAAAAACCGAAAAACAAACATTAAAATTATGCCGATTCACTCTCGTTATCAATTTTTGATAATTATACTTCTTCAAAAAGACAAGCAATAAAAAAGAATGAAAATGTGTTACTATTTTCTATAATTGTCGCAAACTATACATAAGTTATTTTATGAATTTAGAAAGCTATAAGACAAAGTTTCTAACCAAAATATATCTGATTTTCATAATCTGTCTCTTCAAAAAGTGCTGGTGGCAAGCGCTAATCACTTGCGGTTCCAGCATGTTAAATGGTATAAAAATCTGGAAACCAGTCAAAATTCCGCATACCACCAAATGTATTCTCTATGTTTGTTCTATCTGCAAATACATTTAAATATTTTTGTATGTGTGTTAAAAACTCTCGGTTGTTTCTTTGCAATTGTTAACATACTGTTTAAAAATTTTTATTGGTATTAACTCCCTTTTTTTTCAAAACAAGTACATGTATTTATATTAAAAGACACAAGATGTTCTAATTTTTTTTTTATATGTAAAGGTTATCCATTTGTTAAGGAGCCTCTCCCTTAAAATGATGTCAATGAACTCAAAGTTGTTCAATTTGGAATATATCTTTTCAAATTACACGCCATTCTTTGTATTCCTCTGAATTTGATATTCAAACATTTTAAAAATTATATACTTTCCTGCTATTTTTTCTACCGAGTAAAAAAGATTCCGAATTCACACAAAATGATTTGTAAAAAACAGGTTTTTCACTACCATTATTTTTTATTTCACGGCGTAAATTCAAACCCAACTGATTTCTATAATACTTAACTTAACTAGTGTTATTTCTTTGATTCGTTTCATCTCGTATGCAAAATTTAAATCCTGGCAAACACGGTAGCTTGCCATTAACCAGCATACAACCAAGTCAAACAAACCAAATATAAAAGTAATTAAAGAAATCATTCAAAAAAGATAATATTTACATATTTTTATTAGCGCCCCAAATAAATATTATGTTTTTGCGTACATATATTTTGCTTAATAATTTTTTCTGTGTATTTTTATAAATGAGTTTTTTGAAAATTTACATACTTGGATTAAAAGCAATACGTAACATTACTTTTTACGTGATCACATTTTTATAATTAACAAAGTAACTTTCATATCAGGCATTAAGTTATTTCATAACGTTAACTTCCATTTAAATATATTAGTCTTGCAAATAGAAAAAAATTAAGAACAGAGACAGAATTGGTAAATAAAAATCCAGCTTGGGTCGAAAGTATTTAAAGCTAAAAGAGTTATAAAATTCTTAAATTTGCCAATTTATGAAGAAAAATTGTATATTATAATGCCGTATTGCACAAACTACTATAATTACATTTTTCCATAATTTTGAGGGTGTATGTATTTCTTTCTCAAGATTTATATCTTAAATGCCATTTCAAATAAACGCCCTGGTCAATTTTCACACTTTGTATTTGTCTAGTCATAAGATGTTGTTACTTTGCTATTACCCTAAATATATCATAAATCACTGGCATGGTCATGTGGATAGCACGCCTGATACTATTTAATAAGTATTGCTAGTCGCTTAATTTCAAATCCCGTTAGGGGAAAGCCGTGTTTTCATAGGAGCAAGAAACTTAACCTTCATTTGTCAAGCATGCTTGTTTTCCGGGATTTGACAACAGTGTGCCTTAATAAAACAGGTTTTAG
>NW_026855701.1:0-23599 GCF_026571515.1 Ruditapes philippinarum | reverse complement strand
TCTGATCGCTGTTAGTTACAGACCACCTCAATTCAACAAAAATGTGTATTTCGCTCTCTTTTTATCTGCCGTAAATGCTATACCTAAGTCTTATAAAATTATACTTGGTGGAGACTTTAACTTGATGCCTGATGAACATCAACTTCGACAATATGTAGAAAAGCCAACTCATCAGTTGGGAAGAATATTAGACCTGATTTTTGCATCTGATACCATACAGTGCAGTACTAGTACAGTGATTCCAGTTTCATACACTGACCATTTCCTCACTATTTTATCTGTTTTCTAAATGGTTTGTATCATTATGTTCTTTTCAAATATTGATAACCACATAAATGTATTTCTATTGACACATATGGTACATAGGAGTTATTTCATTTTATTTCATTAATAAATAAATTTATTGTTGCATTTGCAGATCTTTCATTGATCAAAATTTTGGACTAAAAGTCCTGATCCATACCTCAATCTTTTGAAATAGCACAATTTAATGCTTCATATAATACTTCCCTAAGGCGGGGGACGTTGGTAACTCTGTTACAAATTCTTGTTTTCAGAGGAAAGGTGAACAGAAGTTTGGATGTTTTTAGAATGTGTGTGTGTGTTTTTTTTCTATTTCATGATATTTAAACCTCATATCAATTTTTTGTTGTTGTTTTTTTTTCTCTTAATATTGTCATCTAAATACTTTAATATCAATATTCAATATCAAATATCAATATCAATATATATATATATATATATATATATATATATAAATCAATATATATATATATATATATATATTATGATATATATATATATATATATATATTATATATATATATATATATATATTAACTGTAAATATTGCTCTGATGATGCGCAAATAACATATATTTTCTAGTTTCTTCGCCTAACACATTAATTTACGTAAACAAGTTTTGTATCTTTATAATGAACATTTTGTTATTTAAACTTGCATGGGAAGGGCCTTCATTATTGTTGGTAAAACTTGTGGCCCAACCCATTTGCTTCAAACTGTTAACATACATGTTTCCTTATCCGTATTTATTGTATTCTGTTTTGTATTAATGTAATCTTTATATTACATGCAATAAAATATGATTAAATCAATAACACAAACACGCGTATACTCTACAAGATGTAAATTTATTCTCCTAAAATCCCTCGAGGTACTGGCTAGATTGGTTATTGAGCATGCGCAATGTGCATACATGTATATTATAAACTAGCTAATCAGCTGATATTACTACAGTGGTATAGACTATGTCATATATTTAAAGACAAGTAGAGATTTTGATGCTAAAGCATCAAGTCGCCGGATAGAAAAATGATTGTATTATCATAAATATAAGAAAATATAAGTTTAATGGTTCAAGTATAAAAATAAGAGGAACAATGAGTTGAGTAATGTTTGCCACTGAGGCTTGTAATAGGCAAGTGCTATGCTGGTAATTCTTCTTGTAATTTTACTTTATAATATACTGTTTACCATACATTTGAAATCCGTATAGGTTACTAGTTCAGATTCAGATAATTACCGACAAATAATTACCGATCATCGAATATTTGCAAAGTGACGATGAAAATATATATGTTTTAATTATTACATGAAACAATACAATTTTATTGTAAAAGTGTTGTACATCATTATTATGTGCTATAGAAAAAATATATAATTTAGTTTGAAATCAATACACGTATGCAATCGTTACATACGATGTATAAATTAACGTTTAATTGCCTTTCAGTGCCAAAGATAGTTTATTATTTTTTTCTATGTATCTAATACGATTCCGGACCCCCTGACGTCATACCGTTTTGGAAACCTGCGTGACGGAAACCGACGGGGAATATACCGAAATCAACGATTACCATTATATATTTCAATAATGTGCCTCTTAAGCATAACATTATTTTGGGATGTTTAACCTAAATTAAACAATTGAACTTTCTTGTCGAATGTTGACAGAAAGGGCCAAGTTAAACCTTTTACCAAGAAGAAAGGAAAAGGTTTTGAAAATGTATTTTTTAATGTAAACAGGTTTCTCTAATGAATATAAAGTATGAATCTGATTAATGAAAAATAAACTTATGTAATTATCTGTACAAAATTACAATGATTTACATCTTATCAGTTACCACCATTAACAAGTTACCTGTTCTTATCAGCAATCTGTAACTATTAATAGATTTTATAACGATATACAACATTTATAAAAATGTAGTCACGTGATTCTTTACGAAAGACCAGGGAGCATTTGTTTTAATTAGATAAATAATGTAATAAAAGGTCTCATAAAAAATAAACAACAAATAATTCTGAAGTGTCCATTTCAAATATCATTCATGATTTATACATGTATATTATAAAATAGCAATGCTTGACACACAGAAAAAAGTAAAAAGTATCTCTAATATTTAATGACTGATCCTTGGGGATACGTTATTGATTCATTTTATGAAAATTGTAATGTTGCTTTTTAAGACGTCAATATGTGCATATTTCATTCCACTGAGCAAAGTTATCATATGTTGGATTTTTTGTGATAACTGAAAAATAATTGTTGTCTTTAACTGTTCAATGTTTGATATGCTTTTATTTTCAGATTTTAAGGGCTTCTCCTACCATAGGTATAATATTAAACTATTACAAATATAGTCGCCGGTTTCTACCGGCGACTAATAAATTGATAATATGTTTGGCTGATGAAAGCCTCATTTTAGGATCAATATCAGCCAAGATGATAAATTAAGTAGTAACTATTATATTGAATGTAGTGACTATGTCATATATTGAAAGATAAATTGATAAAAAGTGGTTGATGAAAGCCTCATTTTAGGTTCAATATCAGACAAGATGATAAATTAATTAAGTGGTAAATATCATATTGAATGTAGTGACTATGTTATATATTGAAAGATAAATTGATAATATGTTTGGCTGATGAAAGCCTCATTTTAGGATCAATATCAGCCAAGATGATAAAAAAGTGGTAAATATCATATTGAATGTTTAGACTATGTCATATATTGAAAGATAGATTGATATTATGTTTGGCTGATGAAAGCCTCATTTTAGGATCAATATCAGCCAAGATGATAAATTAAGTTGTAAATATCATATTGAATGTTTAGACTATGTCATATATTGAAAAATAGATTGATATTATGTTTGGCTGATGAAAGCCTCATTTTAGGATCAATATCAGCCAAGATGATAAATTAAGTGGTAGAATCTAAATATCATATTGAATGTATAGACTATGGCGTATATTGAAAGATAGGTTTATATTATGTTTGGCTGATGAAAGCTTCATTTTAGGATCATTATCAACCAAGACGATGATAAATCAATTAAGTGGTAAATATCATATTGAATTTAGTGACTATGTCATATATTGAAAGATAAATTGATAATATAGACACCTTGCAGAATGTAAGGTCAATTTCAGGTCACTCATGTTTTATTTAGTGGATGCAGAAAGCTGTTTACTGATAAGCCTCCAGAACAAGTTTAAAGAGAAGTTATATCACAATAATCATACTTTAATTGTTAAAATAAGCAGTTGTTATTAGCAAAATATATCTTAAATGTTTCAGAAATTTGTGAATTATTTGATGCTTTGTCTGTTGGTTATTTTGGGTTCGTTTTATGTAAAAATTAAGGATATTACTTAATGGTGAATAGAATAGTTAAAAAACTAATGAAATGTCAAAAATGAAATATTCTAATGAAATATTTTTCATAAAATTCAACAAGGGTGCCATAGTCACAAAATACGCCCGTTTACGAAAGCTTTAGATGGAGATGGGGGCATTATGGATAAGTGTTATCTAGCAAGCAAGTTTTTATTCTTGGCACTGTGTTGTTAAATGAACCTTAAAACAAATCAGTAGGGAAGATATGCACAGGATGTGTGACCTTGACCTTGGTCGCAGGGACCTGAATTTTATGCACGGCACTCAGCCTCACAATGATGAACATTTGTACCAAATAATATTAAAATCCCTCTATGCATGTAGAAATTTTGCTCCAGACAAGCGTTTTTCTATGAGCTCTAACTGTGACCTTCACCTTTGACCTAGAGACTTGGTTCATGTGCAGGGGCACTACGTCTCATGGTGGTGAACAATTCTATAAAGTAACATTAAAATTCCTCCATGCATGTAGAAAATATGCTCCGGACAACATCTGGATATTTAATCATCTCCAGTGACCTTGACCTTGCAAATATTAACCTAAATTAAATGTGTCACACCTGTAGTCATGATATTTTACCATTGTGCTACAATCCATCAATAAATGATGACTAAATGGTCCCTATACACATCTTCAATTTTTTATTGAACTTTGACCTCTATGTGTAACCTTGACTTTGGTCGCAGGGATCTGAATTTGAGTGCGACACTCAGCCTCACAATGGTGAACATTTGTGCCAAGTTATATTGAAATCCCCCTATGAATGTAGAAGTTTTGCTCCGGACAAGCGTTTTTTCAAATGAGATCTATAAGCGTGACCTTGACCTTTGACCTGGATCATGCATGGAGCAATACATATCATGGTGGTGAACATTTCCATAAAGTATTATAAAAAATCTTCCATACATGTAGGAGATATGCTCCAGACAAAATCTGGATATTTCATCATCTTTATGACCTTGGACCTTGCATATATTGACCTAAAGTACATGTTTCACAGCCGTAGTCATGATAATGACCATTTGTGTTACAATCCCTCAATAAATGATGATTAAATCGTCCCTATACACATCTTCATATTTTTATCTAAACTTTGACCTCTATGTGTGACCTTGACCTTGGCTGCAGGGACCTGAATTTTGTGCGCGACACTCCGCCTCACAATGGTGAACATTTGTGCCAAGTTATATTGAAATCCCTCTATGAATGTGGAAGTTTTGCTCCGGACAAGCGTTTTTCATGAGCTCTAAGTGTGACCTTGACCTTTGACCTAGAGACCTAGTTCATGTGCGTGACATGGCTTCTCATAATGGTGAACATTTCTATGAAATTTCATTAAAATCCCTCTATGCGTGTAGGAGATATGCTCCTGACAAAATCTGGATATTTCATCATCTTTAGTGACCTTGACCTTGTATATATTGACCTAAATTATATGTATCACAGCCATAGTCTTGATAATGACCATTTGTGTTACAATCCCTCAATAAATGATGACTAAATGGTCCATATACACAGCTCTAAGTGTGACCTTGACCTTTGACCTAGAGACCTAGTTCATGTGCGCGACACTGCTCCTCATAGTGGTGAACATTTCTATGAAGTTTCATTAAAATCCCTCCATACATGTAGGAGATATGCTCCGGACAAAATTGGACGTCGCCCGCCCGCCCGACCGCCCGCCCGCCAGGGGCGTTCCCATAATACGTCCCGTTTTTCAAACGGGCGTATAAAAATGATAACATTATGATATTTACATCTCACGGTCGACTCTCATCATAGAATATGTCTTTTATTGAAAACACATGAAAACCGTGCGTTTACAGAATAAAATGTTGCGGAAGAAGATATTATGCTACTACTTTAAATAGATTTTTAACAAAACAAAACATATTTATTTCATACACAGGCATTCTTATTCAAATTTATGGATGCAAAAATAGGCAAAACACAGAAAACACCATGTCATTATATGTACTTAGATTCCTAAATACGTATTGTGGAGAAAGGATGCATGGACAAACGCTATAAAAAAGATTTGACCAAGAAAATTAAAGCCGTGACAACCAACAAATAATTCTTTGCATGCATTTTACGTTTTATAATGTGACAAATTGTTTTGCTTCATGATTTTTACTATGTTTCATAACATAATTTTTTATTAAGTAACTGGCAAGTCTAATAATTTCTCCATTCCACATAGTAAATTAATTGTTAGCAAAAAAATAAAGTTTAGCCTTAATTTTATTAACAGGCTTTCTGCAGAAGTGGAAATATTTTAAATGACTGGGCTATGCATTTCAGAAGTCAAAGAATATCTGTATAATTTGGATAGATGTTACACATTTTTTTTAATATATGTATATAAGCCAGTCTGTTGTTTTCATATTTTTGTATTCTGATATTTCTTATAATATTAGTAGTTTTGAATTGTAGTTTTGAAACTGAGTTTAGGCCTGAGGTTAAACATAAATTAAAGATAATTTAAAATAAATCAATGACAATTTAGGTTGCATGGATTTGATCATATTTTTTTCTTTATCAGGTAAGCCTTGTAACGTATGTTATTTGTACACTGCGTCTTCCTTGCCAACACTTGTAAGTTTCTCATAATAGAACAGGCTGTACATGTCGAAACACTGGTAAATAATTTAATAATAATGATGATGATGATGATGAAGATAATGATGATGAAAACTTTATTTAAAGGGGCAACATAGTTTGGCAATTTCAAGCTTCGTTTTGAGTCTCTATCAAAATGTACTGATACTGTATAACAGTAACAGTTCAAACAAATGATTTATATAAAGATACATATTGTTTATCTAGCATTAAAATGATTTTGCATATATTCAGGGAGGAGAGTGTTTAGGGACTTGGCCTTTTTATAATTTACTCTCAGAAAATTTTATAAATGCAGTTTAATTAAGAAAATTACTTATCAGTGGGGCATTGAATGTTGGTATCTGTAGCTTATCCAAGATTTTTATTTTCAAATAATAATGGATCAGAAGTGTTTTGTCTGCAGAAATGGATAGTTTATTAAAGTAAAAAATAATTAGATTTCTATACAGACAAAAAATATAAAGAAAAAACCCAAAGACAAGGTCAGTACACTCTTTTCCATGAACTTTGGCTATTAGCAGACACCTTTCTGCCTCCAGAGATTAGCTGTGGTCAGTAATGATATGCAGAGTCTATTTTTAGTAATTTTGAAAGGGGTCTATGTGGTTGATGAAAGCCTCATTATCAGCCAAGACGATAAATTAAGTGGTAAATATCATATTGAATGTAGTGACTATGTCATATATTAACTGAAAGATAAATTGATAGTATGTTTGGCTGATGAAAGCCTCATTTTAGGTTCAATATCTGACAACATGATAAATTAAGTGGTAACTATCATATCATCGTCGGATACCCACGATGGATAAACATGTCACATAACATGCAATCAATGATGAATGTTAATGGTTCGGCCTTGGGCATCCATACAATTCTGGTAAAAACCAATAAACCATTGAAAAGTTTATAAGAATATCTGGTCATCAGATGTCTACTAGTTCATCTTCACTTGCTGCATTTCTTGCTTGGACGCCTTTTGATAAAATCTTGAACATTAATCATAGTAAGTTACGGAAACTAACGAAAAACCCCTTAGAAATTAATAGCGAGCTCGACGAGCTGGCCCGAAGGGCCTGCTCACAAAGCGAGCTTTACGGTAACGCGAGTACCCGCTAAGTGATGACACATCGCAACTTTTCGAATTATAAGATAACGATAAAAGCCCATGTACTCTGATTGAAAACGGAAGCGTAGACTGGTGTCCTGCGCACTTATATTAGGTACCCTTATATTAGAAACCATAATAGAAAGGAGGAGCCAGAATAAACGGAAGCAGTGTATAAAATACCGAATGACAATTTTAAAACGGAAAATGTAAAATAAAAATGAACGATTATTTTAAACTATTTTACGGTAAAAAAAAATCGAGCTTTGCCTTTTTAGCTCGACTTTTTTTTTTTTTTTTTTTTTTTTGAAAAAAAAAAGTAGAGGTATTGTTAAAGTCAGGTCGGCGTTGCCGTTGCCGTTCCCGTCCGCAAACTTGTACCTGGATCATAACTTTTTTATTTCTTGGTGTATTGTCTTCATACTTGGCCACAACAACCCTTGGGACAAGACCTTTCAGTAGACCACACTAACCTTGACCTTCATCCATAAATGACCTTGACCTTCAAGGTTAAAAAAGTCCAATTTTTGCTTGTTTCATGATGTTATTGGCTGTAACTTTTGTTATTTTTGAATGGATTGTCTTCAAACTTGAATATAATAATCTTCAAGGATATCCCTTAAAAATAACCCGGTCAGACCTTGACCTTCACTCATAAATGACCTTGACTTAGAAGGTCAAATTATTGAAATTTTCATTTTTTTTTTGGCTATAATTGGCTGTAACTTTGTTATTTTGAATGGATTGTCTTCAAAACTTGAACATAATTATCTTCAGGGATATCCCTTAAAAATAACTAGACAGACCTTGACCTTCACTCATAAATGACCTTGACTTTGATGGTCAAATTATTGAAATTTTCATTTTTTTGGCTATTATTGGCTGTAACTTTGTTATTTTTGAATGGATTGTCTTTGAAACTTGAACATAATAATCTTTAAAGATAACTGTTAAAAAATACCGAAAGACCTTGACCTTCACTCATTAATGACATTGTCTTTGAAGGTCAAAAAATTATTGAAATTTTCATTGGTTTTGGCGGTAACTGACTGTAACTTTGCTATTATTGGAGGGATTCAACTTCATATCATAACAGAACATTCTTAAGGACCAAATTCCGTTGTTTATCAAACCCAAATTTGCTTGGGCTCTTTAATGACCTTGACCTTGAAGGGTTAAATTACTGAATTTTTTCTCAGATTTGTGCATTAAATGACCATAATTATATATGTATTGGTTGTGGGTGGCTGTGTGTGCGTGTGTGTGTGTGTGTGTGTGTTGTGTGTGTGTGTATTATATATTTACAACAACAAACAACAACAAGAATTGCGTCATTGTTTCTATTTATAGAATTGCGTCATTGTTTCTATTGATAGAATTGCGTCATTGTTTTTCTATTTTTAGAAATTGCGTCATTGTTTCTATTTTTAAAAATGCGTCATTGTTGCTATTTTTTTAGGAATTGCGTCATTGTTTTCTTTTTATTAGAAATTGCGTCATTGTTGCTATTTTTAGAAATTGCGTCATTGTTGCTATTTATAGGAATTGCGTTCATTGTTTTTTATTTTCAGAAATTGCGTCTTGTTTCTATTTATAGAAATTGCGTCATTGTTGCTATTTTTTAGAAATTGCGTCATTGTTGCTATTTTGAGAAATTGCGTCATTGTTGCTTATTTTTTTAGAAAATTGCGTATAGTTTCTATTGTTTTAGAAATTGCGTCATTGTTGCTATTTTTAGAAATTGCGTCATTGTTTCTATTTTTAGAAATTTGTGTCATTGTTGCCTATTTATAGAAATTGCGTCATTGTTTCTCTATTTTTTAGAAATTGCGTCATTGTTGCTATTTTTAGAAAATTGCGTTCATAGTTTCTATTTTTTAGAAATTGCGTCATTGTTTTGCTATTTTATAGAAATTTGCGTCATTGTTTCTATTTTTAGAAATTGCGTCATTGTTGCTATTTATAGAAATTGCGTCATTGTTGCAATTTTTAGAAATTGCATATCATAGTTTCTATTTTTAGAAATTGCGTCATTGTTGCTTTTTTTAGAAATTGCGTCATTGTTGCTATTTTTAGAAATTGCGTCATTGCTATTTTTAGAAAATTGCGTCATTTGTTTGTTTCTATTTTTTTAGAAATTGCGTCATTGTTGCTATTTTTTTGAGAAAATTGCGGGTCATTGTTTCTATTTTTTTAGAAATTAGCGTCATTTTGCTATTTTTAGAAATTCATTGTTGCTATTTATAGAAATTGCGTCAATGTTTCTATTTTTAGAAATTGCGTCATTGTTTGTTTCTATTTTAAGAAATTAATAATAATAATATCTTTATTTCCTCCAAAAGAAGAGCACATTTTTACAATTATACAATTATAATGGAACAAGTAAAATATTCAATTACAATGCAAATAATTACAGAAGATCTATGGTTACAGTATGGAAATCATAGATATTAAATATATACACACATTAATATAATGTTATATATCTAATTTTTTACACACATGTAAATAATAATATGGTAATAGTAAGAATAGTCAAAAATAAATTTTGTTGCTATTTATAGAAATTGCCGTCATTTGTTGCTATTTTTAAAATTGCGTCATGTTTCTTTTTTTTTAAATTGCGTCATTGTTTTCTATTTTTAGAAATTGCGTCATTGTTTCTATTGTTAGAAAAATTGCGTCATGTTGCTATTTTTAGAAATTGCGTAATGTTGCTATTTTTAGAAATTGCGTAATGTTTCCTATTCATATATATATTATACAAAATATATAAACACAAAACTAATGTGACAGACAGACCAAACTAAATTTAATCAAAAGGGAAACGTTAAGATATGTTTCAAACCTTTCTTATGTTTGCGTTTAGAAAAAGTAAAAAGTCAAGCGTTGCCCCCGCCCGGCGGTGGCTCTTGTTTATATTAAGTCTCAGGTCAATATTGCCAAACAATACTTGCTTATTTAATAATGATAACAGTTTCTTGACAATATTGCTAAGCAAGTCTACTTCTAATATTGTGTTTTATTATGAATAAACATAGTTCTGGCTTCCATAACTTTATATGTCGCTTTTATTTTGACGTTGTGCGACAGTACTGTAGTACTATAAAACCTGTTCGCTGAAGTCTCTTTAGCTAGAATAAACATTACTCAACTTATTGTTCCTCTTTTCTTTATACTCGAATCATTAAACTGGTACATTGTATTTCCTTATGTTTATGATAATAAAATCATATTAGTAACTACTCATATTTCTATCCGGCGACTTGATGCTTTAGCATCAAAACCTCTACTTGTATCGAAATAATATCGGTCTGAGCTGTGTTTATCGGCTATTTAACAACGGTTTTGTCGTTTTGATGCGAAAAAATTAACCACTCGGGCCTACGGTGTTAAATAGCCGACAAACACCGCTCAGACCGATATTTATTATTTCTAAACGCAACATTGTATAAATTAGTGGTCTCTGACCAGTACTGGAAAAGCAAATTTCACAGTTTATAAAATAGAATATGTCACAGGCCTTGACCTCAGATGAAAACAGTGCAGCTGATAACGTACATCACTATAAATTCACGAAACGTGTTGAAATAAAGTGCAAATTGTATAAAAGGTTGGTATTTTGACAGACCGTGTGTTAAATGAGAGGAATGACAATGAACTTCTCTTTACCAATTAGACTGTAGACTGATATTGTTTTATAAGATAGCCTAGATGCAATTATAATCTCCCACCATATGTTCAAACCCCACATGTACTGACATAGATTAACCAGACATATGCACCCCTTATCCCTACGCCAAATACAGGTATCCTCCACTATCATAAGTACTCTTTCTTCCCTCATAGCATTATACTATGGAATAAACTTCCTAGTAACATTGCCACCCTGCCCAACTTGAGTCAGTTCAACAGTGTTCAAACAGGCAGTGGTGGGTTTGCAGTACTAGAGTGGTTGGACCAATGCTCGGCGCATACCAATGCTCTGGTAAAAAATAATTTTTTTTAGAATATCTTAAAATGTCTTGAGTTATCTCCGATTTAGGTCACTGATGCTTTTATTTACATCTTTCACCATTTTATCCTGGTGTGGTTCACTGCTGGTAAAGTCATGTGACAATGCTAATAGCAGACGAAGAACCGTATAAATAAACCCCAACATATAAATTATTAAAATCTTTTAACACTCGAGTTCTGGGGCTGTAAAATTTAAACTAAAAGTTGGGTACTTGTAAATATATGAACCTAATTTGGTTGTTACAATTTATTCAATATGTTTTCTTCATAAGATAAAAAAGAGATTTTGTTTGAAAAACAATCCTGCATCATGTAGTATTGTACGCCGAGCTATGGTACAATTTCACGCAAACCATTCTTGTTTATCCGGACAATCTATAGCTCCAGCCATGCACATCATTATGTGATTAGCAAATTTTACACAATGGCTATTTAAAACAATATCATCGGTCTTGAAAATGGACATATAACATTGAGGTTTGTTGACGTTGATTTAAATTTGCCATATATCAAATTTATTTAGTATTTTAACGCCGAGCATTGGTCCACCCACTCTAGTCTTACTCCCAGTGTTTTTAAACTATTTTATCTCTTATCATCTTGTTTCACTATTAACATTTTAACCATGACTAGAATACATTTTCAGTCTCACCTTCCAAGCATGTTAATGTTTGGACTTTTTTTATTAGCCTTACTTTTCACCTTTTACGTGCACTAAATTGCTGCCTATAACACTCGTAAGAGGGGTTGGCAGTATCCAGAGATAGATAGATAATACTGTACTGTACCGTATCAAAGATAAAGTTCTGCATTCAATATGGCATAGCTAAAGAGACTTCAGCGAACAGGTTTTATAGTACTGCTAGACCTGTTCTCACAACGTCAAAATTAAAGCGACATATAAAGTTATGGAAGCCAGAACTAAATATGGCATTGACCCCACATGTAACGTACTGTGGTCTGTACTGGGATCCTACATATTACCGGACAAAATATAATTTTTTTTTCCCCGCTGTAACTTTTATTTAAAATAATAAAAAAGAATTGAATTTTACCCAAATAATTTTGGGTTCATAAATTGATAATACACGTAAACATTACTTTATCAAACATGAAATTAAACATTTGGGCCATCCTTAAAAAAATGTTTGTTTGCAGTAACCCGACCCAGAATTTTCAAGGTGGGTAGGTAGGTCGATTTTTTAAAAAAAAATTTTTTATTGAACTGTACTCCCAAATAAACATGGAATTTCAAAATGCTGGACAATATATGCTTTGATAATCTGGTAACAATTTATAAATTGATAACTGAATTCTAATTTAATAAGACCTACATTTTATTTCTTCCATTAAAAGAACAAAACAAAGCACAAGGCATTATTTTCTGATTCAAAAAATTTTTTTTTTATCCAGACCATGAAAATTTTTTTTGAGTAGGCGCAAATTTTGTGAGTCGGTCGCGTTACTGCAAACAAACATTTTTTTAAGGATGGCCTTGACCGTAGAAATGTATCTTTAAAGTAGCGCATTATAAGAGAAGAGTCAGAAGACAACTCAATTTACCTGACACTGTTTCAAAATTTTTTGAAGTTGTGAATTGAAATTAATCTAATTATCTTTAAATAATCAGCAAGGAAACTACTGTAACGTGTCCGAGCTTCTGTCTTATAATTTAAGTAGCGTTTGACCTATGCAAAATTATAGCTTTGACTATTATAATATATATAATTTTTCTCAGGCTACTTTGCCTTATGATTGGTAATAAATGATTCTCAAATGATTTAAATAACAGTAAAATCAATGGGAATTAATAAAAATACGATGTTTCAATATAGCTCAAACAATTTACATATCGACAAGTCAATGTCCTCTATTTAAAACACAACCAATGGGAAATACTATGTCACTCTTATGGTTAGCTTTCTATAAATGTTTCCTTGTAATTTTACACATCAACCTATAAGAACTACTTTACATTCTATATGTTCAGCCTTTCATTAATCTCACCAGCGACCCGTACAACTAAAATATAACTAAGATTAAACCCTGAACACAAAGCGCAATGCTTTAATGTTAAGATATCAGAACGCAATGCTCTAAATATCTGAATCAATCTTATTATGTTGTATTTACGGCACAAAGTCCCCAGTATTACTGCGAATTCACTTATATTCATGGGCTTGAAATTTCGTGGTTTTATCAAAAAAGGCATTTTCGTGGGTTCTTAAATTCGTGGATTTTCGTTTTCTTGTTAAAAAAAATCAGTAACCTAATGCAAAGTAATCTTAAACTTAATCGCCGAACATTTTTACTTACAACATGTACATATCTTTACTTGTCACACAGCGCTTGTCAATTAATTTAATCCTTGCCTCTGGGCATAACTCTAATTATTGCACTGCCTGGGTTCTCATATTTACTCGATTATGTCAAATATTCTTGTTAACACAATCAAGTCCTAGTAAACTACAACGATCAAGTATGTATATGCGACATTTGTGACAGTATTAAATATTGTAAACGGATTTAATATGTTACTAACCTGATTATCTGTCTATATTTACATCCATTTCATGAAATATCGGCCGGAAATGAGCCGACGCATGTTTGTAATATATAGAACAGAGACTGGGCAAGAAGTATTTGTTGGGATAAAAGTTCGTCGGATCTTAAATTCGTGGATTGACCTACCCACGAAAACCACGAAAATTCGTGCCCCACGAATAATAATGATTTTACAGTATATTAATTAGCTGTTTATATTTATTTGTCTGACCTTCCTAGACGACGTCTCAGTTGCAACTCTCTAAATCTGTCTGCGTCTCTGTTTTTATATTAATACAAGAACCACGTGATCTCTGATAACCAATGATAATCAATCTACATACCTTACTGTATTCTAATTGGCTGGCTAAGAACTATTCTTGTTCAAAGAGCGTCTAAAAGTTTAATGATTAACTTGTTTGACAAGTGTCTAAAAATCTATTACATGTACTTATAAACAACAATCATATTTATATTAGCTTCCTTAAATAACTAACTCTAAAGTCTTTAAGAGATCTAAAACATAAACAAGTCACAATATATTAAGCAAATACTATTTACCTACGTTGCATATACGTTTATTTTCAGTCATACAAATAGTGTTTCTAAAACAAAGGGGAATAACTCTGTTAATTAATATAGGTATCAGGCTATTTTCGTCACACTACGATTATTGAATGGCAAGGTAAAAACTCAGTATGTCACTAAAAGTAGACACATACGACAGCAATGCTTGTAACGAAGAGGCCAAATTATATTGGGTGTAATTAAAATTAACACTATTAAATCAATTAACGTATTGATTCTTCAAGATCCTTAAACATATAAAACATTTTGATATTCAAATGGCAGGCCTCGACACTAACCTTTTTAGCAGGTGGTAAGCACAGGCTGTCCAGCGTCCCTAAAATTCCTAAAAAATCCTAATTTTTTTCAGTTTGGCTAAAATTTCTAAAAAAATGAAAAATTCAAAGGGAATTCCTAAAAAAGCCCTATTTTTTCACTTAAATTCCTATTTTTTTATCTTTTGTGATAAACATATCGCGAAACAACCATGTTTCAATCACAAGTTAAATTTTAAATGGACTTTGACTATATCAAAATAGTCACCTGTTTAAAATTGTGATAAAAAAATTTCCAAGGAAGTTACATTTTTATTGGCTATAGAGTTTTACCATTCACCTCAGTCTTAGGTTTATTTAAAGCAACTATTTACATGATGAACCACAAATTTCATCAAACTTTATGTAGGGGTCATTAATAAAGTCTTTATTTGTAATCAAGTTATTTTCAAGTGATGACTGTAGAACAGATCTTTTGTAAGTGATACCAGCTGGCAGATCTAGACAAGTTTCCTTTGCTAAAGTGGGTAAGGTAAACTGGCAGTAATGATTGGATGCTTTAACCATTTTGCTACCCAATTAGTGTACTAAGAAGTGACACCTTCGTATACATTAACATGTACTGTAACATATAGTGTAAGTTTTTTTTAAAATATGGAAAAAAACTGTTGAAAATCATTGAAAGAACTGACACTGTTGTGAAATTTCTACAATTTTTAGTAGCCTGATTTATCTTGAACAAATTCTTCATAGGTGTATACCCTGCTGTTTGAATTTAAGTTTTAATATTCCTGGGAATGATTTGAGTGGGTCATAATGTTTTTATTGTTTTTTAAGAAAGATCAAGACTTGTTGAAAATGTACCAACCTTAAAACGATAAATGTTGATAATAAATGCATTTATAGCTAAAATAAATTTAAAGCATAATTTCCCCTTCCATTTATTATTGGCTAATCATAGCTTAACTAATTGAATATTGGTTGTTCAGGGATACTTATAACTTTGAAAATGTTTTCATTCTAGTTATGTTTTAATGTAGTTTTTCAGCTCTTTTTAAAGGCAGTTGACCAGTGAATCCATTTCTTCACTGGTGACTATGGAACACTGGTAACACTTTTGCTGTAACCGAACTAGAGCATTATTAGTGAGTTACTTTTGTGTCAAATATGCAAAGTTGAGCCCATATCATGGTCTTTTGAGGTCATAATTTAGTTATAAATTCCAAATTTTAGCCCTAAAATTTCTTTTATTTACCCTAAAATTCCTAATTTTAGCCCTAAATTTTTTTGAAAATTGCCCTAAATTTTGCCCTAAATTTTTGTCAGAAGGTGCTGGACAGCCTGTAAGCAGGACCACTAGATTTGAAATTTAGGTGGTCCTTCATGAAGTCAGGTGGTCAATTATTATATCATTATTTTATTGTTGTTGAATTTTTTACTCTTTTACTGCAGATTTAGAAAATAAATGCTTTAAAGATGTTTTATTGACATTTAAAGAAAACAGATATTTTTAGATATATATTTCTTCATCTAACAGATAAACATTTTAATAGCTTTATTATATTGTCTTATTCTTGTCTTTGAAAACAAGGAAATATCTAAAGGATAAACAATAATACCAACACTACATAATATAACTAGAGATTAGCTTATTTTTCTCACAGATTTATAATACATAACTTTTACATTGCTGTTGCTTGTTGGTTGATATTATTTTTGACCATTGAGTATTTTTAACCTTTTAAAGTAATTTTAACTCTGGAAACAATGGATCTATTATTTCAAAAATAAAGATATGTAGCAAATGATGACTAGAAATATTTTTTTCCATTTTTGATTTCTTTTGCTGCCATTAATTTAAGTTTATATGATATTCCATACAATATCATAATTACTATCATCATTTGAATGAATTTTCTACCTAAATTGATAACACTATTTCTCAACTCTTTTAACTTGCATATAAACAAAATTTTAGAGACTTAAAATGAAAGTTATTGATGACTTAAGAATTTCTTGGATTAATCAGAAACTAATGAACTATGTACATGTACATCGGACTAATGATTTTAAACACCAAGTATATAACATGTTTTTTACCAAATTGCCATTCTCCCAAATGTGCCAGGCGCCAACCAGAAAATTCAGGTGGTTCGACAGACCAGTGCTTTTTAAAATTAGATGGTCCTTGCCAAAATCAAGTGGTCTCTGACCAACAGAAAACACTGCTAATGTCGAGGCCTGAATGGAATTCTGTTCTTTTTCATACAGTTTCCTTTTGGTCATCGTAGTTCATACAGCATGTTACAAAAGCCATAAAATCTATTTATTTAGAGTTTCTTCCCATTGGTGTAACCCGTTTCTTTATGTTTTTTAATGTGCATTTCTTTGTAAAAGAAAATAACGAGATACTGTATGGACTCAATTTAAAATTACTTTTTATCATTAAAATATGTTACGACTGTCTCCTGAGATAACGTTGAGAAGAATTAAAAGTAAAGCCCATCTTAATATTTGGGCATGCACAGAACAGATTATTCCCCCACATGACCAGATCATGAAATAAGTAGTAAACAAAAGGGCATGTTAATAAATAAAGAACTGAATCAACAATATTTACCTGAGAGTGGTTTTGTTGTTAAGTGGGGATATAGAAATAGTCTCCGTCCGTCCTTCCGACCGTCCGCCCTTCCGTCCGACATTTTTGTCCGGAGCATATCTCAAAAAGTATTTGAGGTATCAACTTGAAACTTCATAGGTGGATAGACCTCATTGAGAAGGAGTGTAGTGCACAAGAATGATAACTCTACCCTGCATAATTTTTGAGTGATTGCCCTTTGTTATTTTTCAAAATTAATTTTTGTCCAGAGCATAACTCAAAAAGCCTTTGAGATATCAACATGAAACTTCATAGGTGGATAGATCTCACTCAGAAGGTGTGCAGTGCACAAGAATGATAACTCTACCTTTCATAATTTTTGAGTTATCGCCCTTTGTTATTTTTCATACTTAATTTTTCACCCGAGTGGAACATAACTCAAAAAATGTTTGAGATGTCAACATGAAATGTCATAGGTGGATAGATCTTATTGAGGAGGAATGCTGTGCACAAGAATGATAACTCTTCGCTATATAATTTTTGAGTTATTGCCCTTTTGTTATTTTTCATACTATTTTGTCCGGAGCTTATCTCAAAAAGTATTTGAGGTTATCAACTTGAAACTTCATAGGTGGATAGACCTCATTGAGGAGGAGTGCAGTGCACAAGAATGATAACTCTACCCTGCATAATTTTTGAGTTATTGCCCTTTGTTATTTTTCAAAATTAATTTTTGTTCAGAGCATAACTCAAAAGGCCTTTGAGATATCAACATGAAACTTCATAGGTGGCTGGATCTCACTCAGGAGGTGTGCATTGCACAAGAATGATAACTCTACCTTTTTAGCTCACCTGTCACAAAGTGACAGGGTGAGCTTTTGTGATCGCTTTTCGTCCGGCGTCCGTCCGTCCGTCGTCCGTAAACTTTTTCTTTAAATGACATCTCCTCATAAACCACTAAGCCAATTTCATCCAAACTTCACAGGAATGTTCCTTTGGTGGTCACCTTTAAAAATTGTTCAAAGAATTTAATTACATGCAGAACTCTGGTTGCCATGGCAACCGAAAGAAAAAACTTTAAATATCTTCTTTTAAAAAACCATAAGAGCTAGAGCTGAGATATTTGGCATGAAACATCTTCTAGTGAGTGTCTACCAAGTTTGTTCAAATAAAAGCCCTGGCCCAGTGTTCACAAAGATTTTAAGATCAGGATCAAGATCAGGATCAAATCTTAAAACTCAAATACTCTCCATTATTTATCCTCATAGAGTAAATATTCAGTATTAACTTGACTTGAAATAGCATGTTTATGAAATTTTAGAATAAATTATTGTTATTTTTACAAGATATTGGCCTTTTACAGTTGATTCAAATTTTGATCTTGATCCTAAAATTGATCCTTATTTTGATCCGATTATTTTTGTATTTGTTTTGTTATTTATTATTTCATCCCAAAATAGGTTTGTTTCTTTGCAAATAAGCAATTATTTATATTTCGAATATGTACCATTTAATTCTAGCATAATACGATCAGTTTTACTTTTATAAATTAATGAAAATAACATCAGGATCATCTGATCCTAATCCTGATCTTTTCTTTGTGAACACGGGGCCTGGGGTCAAAATTGGCCCCGCCCCGGGGGGTCATTGATTTTCCCTATATGCATATAGTAAAAACTTAAAAAATCTTCTTTTAAAGAACCCAAAGAGCTAGAGCTAAGATATTTAGCATGAAACATGTTCTAATGGGTGTCTACCAAGTTTGTTCAAATAAAAGCCCTGGGGTCAAAATTGGCCCCGCCCCGGGGGGTCATTGATTTTCCCTATATGCATATAGTAAAAACTTAAAAAATCTTCTGTTAAAGAACTCAAAGAGCTATGGCCAAGATATTGAGCATCAAACATGTTCTAATAGGTGTCTACCAAGTTTGTTCAAATAAAAGCCCTGGGGTCAAAATTGGCACCGCCCCAGGGGGTCATTGATTTTCCCTATATGCATATAGTAAAAAGTTAAAAAATCTTCTTTTAAAGAACCAAAAGAGTTAGAGCTAAGATATTTAGCATGAAACATGTTCTAATGGGTGTCTACCAAGTTTGTTCAAATAAAAGCCCTGGGGTCAAAATTGGCCCCGCCCCGGGGGGTCATTGATTTTCCCTATATGCATATAGTAAAAACTTAAAAAATCTTCTTTTAAAGAACTCAAAGAGCTATGGCTAAGATATTTAGCATCAAACATGTTCTAATAGGTGTCTACCAAGTTTGTTCAAATAAAAGCCCTGGGGTCAAAATTGGCACCGCCCCAGGGGGTCATTGATTTTCCCTATATGCATATAGTAAAAACTTAAAAAATCTTCTTTTAAAGAACCAAAAGAGTTAGAGCTAAGATATTTAGCATGAAACATGTTCTAATAAGTGTCTACCAAGTTTGTTCAAATAAAAGCCCTGGGGTCAAAATTGGCCCGCCCCGGGGGTCATTAATTTTTCCTATATGCATATAGTAAAAACTTAAAAAAATCTTCTTTTAAAGAACTCAAAGAGCTATGGCTAAGATATTTAGCATCAAACATGTTCTAATAGGTGTCTACCAAGTTTGTTCAAATAAAAGCCCTGGGGTCAAAATTGGCACCGCCCCGGGGGTCATTGATTTTCCTTATATGTGTATAGCAAAAACTTAAAAAATCTTCTTTAAAAAAAACCCAAATAGCTAGAGTTAAGATATTAAGCATGAAACATCTTCTAGTGAGTGTCTACAAAGTTTGTTCAAATAAAAGCCCTGGGGTCAAAACTGGCCCCGCCCCGGGGCTCATTGATTTTCCTTATATGTGTATAGCAAAAACTGAAGAAAAAAAAATTCTTTGAAAAATACCCAATGAGCTAGAGTTTAGATATTAAGCATGAAACATCTTCTAGTAAGTGTCTACAAAGCTTGTTCAAATAAAAGCCCTGGGGTCAAAACTGGCCCGGCCCCAGGGGTGTCATTGTTTTTAACTATATGTGTATAGTAAAAACTTTAAAAAAATCTTCTTTTAAAAAGCCCAATGAGCTAGAGCTTAGATGTTTAGCATGAAACATCTTCTTATGGGTGTCTACCAAGTTTGTGCAAATAAAAGCCCTTGGGTTAAATTGGCCCTACAACATTGGGGGGGGGGGGGGGGGGGTTGGGGGGGCGCCTATATACAGGTGAGCGACCTCAGGGCCATCATGGCCCTCTTGTATAATTTTTGAGTTATTGCCCTTTATTATTTTTCATACTTAATTTTTCACCTGAGTGGAGCATAATTCAAGTGTTTGAGATGTCAACATGAAATGTCATAGGTGGAGGAGGAATGCTGTGCGCAAGAATGATAACTCTTCCCTATATAATTTTTAGCTCACCTTGCACAAAGTGCAGGTGAGCTTTTAGGATGGCCAACCAAATGGCGTCCGTCGTCAGTCGTCCGTCCACATTTTAAATATTCTAAGGACATCTTCTATGATACCGCAAGGCCAATGTTAATGAAACTTGGCAGGAATACTCTTTGTATGAAGCTCTATCAAGATTGTTCAAAGAATTCCATTTCATGCAGAACTCTGGTTGCCATGGCAACCGAAAGAAAAATCTTTAAATATCTTCTTTTAAAGAACCGTAAGAGCTAGAGCTTAGATATTTGGCATGAAACATCTTCTAATGAGTGTCTACCAAGTTTGTTCAAATAAAAGCCCTAGGGTCAAAATTGGCCCCGCCCCAGGGGGTCATTGATTTTCCCTATATGCATATAGTGTAACAGGGTTTTATTCTCGTCTGATTTGTTTTGACGTGGGAGGGGAACCTTTTACTTTTTGTGACACTGTCTTTATTGGAACCTTATCTTATTGTAAAACTCAAGATTCTGGTTTGCTCTTGTTTATTTTCTTCCAGTAAATTTCTTAGTAAAAACGCTGTAACGAAAGTTGGTTCCACAATATAATTTTATTTCAAGCAAAGCATATATCTATCAAATTTTTACAATCATCACAGTAATATAATATCACAATAATATAATAAGAAAGATTTAATATTGGGAATTATACTCGCTTATGTCTTACAAATGAGAGGACATAGAACGGAATATCTATATAAATTTTGTAACTATAAAATCAAAATTATTTAAGAGATTTTCTGTTAATACATTAAGATAAAATATTTATACATGAAACATTATAGAACATTGTAGAGAAATATTGTAATATTGAAAACATTATTAATATTGAAACATTATACAGAATCTTTATTAAGATAGAAAATATTGTACAACATATTTGTAATCTTAGTAAATAACAAAAATTATAAATATGAAAATAAATTAATTTCTTACCTGTAACGAAAGTTGGTTCCACAAAATAATTTTATTTCAAGCAAAGCATATATAAAAATGAACCCTAGGGTTACCCTTATATATGCTTTGGTTGTTAAGCTTGGTTTCCATGATGACCATAGCAACTTAATCCAGACAGCAATGAACCAACATGTTACAGGACAACAAATTTAATTACCTATAAGGTGTTAACAACCTTTTATCAATTTAGAATTACATTGAAAAGAAACATAAAAGGGGTATCACTAATTCTTACACTTAAGGGGTATTTGTTGAACAATATGCTTGTAATAAACATAATAAACTTTTATAAACATTATATACATCAAACTACATAAAAAGAAATAACAGTACATAATAAATGATTCAAAGAATTTATGCTTATACAACAACTACATTAAAAAAAAAAACATGTGCGAAATCGTTGTTACAATGGTAAAAACTTAAAAAATCTTCTTTTAAAGAACCCAAAGAGCTAGAGCTAAGATATTTGGCATGAAACATCTTCTAGTGAGTGTCTACCAAGTTTGTTCAAATAAAAGCCCTGGGGTCAAAATTGGCCCCGGCCCGGGGGGTCATTGATTTTCCCTATATGCATAAAGTAAAAACTTAAAAATCTTCTTTTAAAGAACTGTAAAAGCTAGAGCTTAGATATTTGGCATGAAACATCTTCTAGTGAATGTCTACCAAGTTTGTTCAAATAAAAGCCCTGGGGTCAAAATAATGGCCCCGCCCCAGGGGGTCATTGATTTTCCCTATATGCATATAGTAAAAACTTAAAAAATCTTCTTTTAAAGAACCCAAAGAGCTAGAGCTAAGATATTTAGCATGAAACATCTTCTAATGAGTGTCTACCAAGTTTTGTTCAAATAAAAAAAGCCCTGAGGTCAAAATTGGCCCTGCCCCAGGGGGTCATAGATTTTTCCTATATGCATAAAGTAAAAACTTAAAAAATCTTCTTTTAAAGAACCCAAAGAGCTAGAGCTAAGATATTTGACATGAAATATCTTCTAGTGAGTGTCTACCAAGTTTGTTCAAATAAAAGCCCTGGGGTCAAAATTGGCCCCGCCCCGGGGGGTCATTGATTTTCCCAATATGCATATAGTAAAAACTTAAAAAATCTTCTTTTAAAGAACCGTAAGAGCTAGAGCTTAGATATTTGGCATGAAACATCATCTAGTGAATGTCTACCAAGTTTGTTCAAATAAAAGCCCTGGGGTCAAAATTGGCCCCGTCACAGGGGGTCATAGATTTTCCCTATATGCATATAGTAAAAACTTAAAAAATCTTCTTTTAAAGAACTGAAAGAGCTAGAGCTAAGATATTTAGCATGAAACATGTTCTAATGGGTGTCTACCAAGTATGTTCAAATAAAAGCCCTGGGGTCAAAACTGGCCCCGCCCCGGGGGTCATTGATTTTCCTTATATGTGTATAGCAAAAACTTAAAAATCTTCTTTGAAAAATCCCAAATAGCTTGAGTTTAGATATTATACATGAAACATTTTTAAGTAAATATCTACAAAGTTTGTTCAAATAAAAGCCCGGGGGTCAAAACTGGCCCTGCCCCAGGGGTGTCATTGTTTTTAACTATATGTGTATAGTAAAAACTTAAAAAATCTTCTTTTAAAAAACCCAATGAGCTAGAACTTAGATGTTTAGCATGAAACATCTTCTTATGGGTGTCTACCAAGTCTGTTCAAATAAAAGCCCTTGGGTAAAAATTGGCCCGGGGGGGGGGGGGGGGGGGGGCTATATACAGGTGAGCGACCTCAGGGCCATCATGGCCCTCTTGTTGAGTTATTGCCCTTTGTTATTTTTCATACTA